>NW_011340395.1:70414-80411 GCF_000735185.1 Notothenia coriiceps | reverse complement strand
CGTGCGTGCGTGCGTGCGTGCGTGTGTGTGTGTGTGTATAATTGCCCACACATGAGATCAAAGTGTGTTGGTGCAGCAACATTTTATTATCAGCTTTTTTTAGTAAAGGAGTGTGACAAGATGCTGAAAGTCTTTGTACACTCTCCAAACTATGTTCCAGTAATTAAACGTTTAGCAGTTTTTCCTCCCATAAAACAGCCAACCTTCACCTCGAGGCTATCAGGATCTACAATAATCCTGATGGGGGGGTAATTGGAGAGGTAAGTGTAAGAATCAAAACATCAAAAATAGTTACGTTAGTCAATTTGACTCATGTGAGCTGCAGCTTTCCATGACTGCTTTAGAAGAAAAAAAAGAAAAAAAAGAAAACGCACACAGTCACACATACACACACAAAGTAACAGCTCATGCAGATGGTCCTATCCACATCTGGCGACAGCTGGAGTTGTAAGCACATCTGTTCCATCCTAGGTGGAAACAGAGAGGGTTACTGCTGCTTTAATACTGACCTTCCTTTAGATATTTTTTCACTATTTTCAACCACATGGTGGCCAAAAACCAATAGCAGGGGGGTTCTCTTCCCCCAATTCAGACAGGATGGGCTATTAAGCTCGCCCAATGGGAACAAATGTCTTCCCAAATCGTTTACACTCTCACACACACACCATACCTCCATATTTTTCCTCTTGCTTCTGCAATGTTTGTGTCCTTTGTTCTTTCACTTCTTTACTCATGCTCTGCTTTTCCTTCTCCCTCGATCTCATGTCAACATATGATCAAAGCAGCTGGTGAATCACCTTGAACGGCTTTGTTCTGCGGACAACAGACCGCTAAGATCTGTGTGTGCGGGAGACGCATCGTTTCTACAGCTGCGAGGGTTGGTGGTTATTTTGTTGACCACTTTTCTGATGACACCTTGCCTTCAAAAACCACCTTTGCATCGTAACAGATGTACCTTTATAGGGCCAGTGCAGGTGGCACAAAAGATTGGAAAACACATTTTGAAATGTTAAATTTGAAATACAGCCGCAGACACATGGCCTGTCTGTTACTCGTTTAATTTCACTCTCCCATCCTTCTTTCTGGAGATCCATGAGACCTATTTCCTTTCTCTTCCATCACCTTCTACATCTTACTTTTTACTTTCCCCATCTTGCAATCAATCTGCTGTTCATCTTATCTAATGAGCTCATTAGGGTGTCTTAAGCAATGGTGATTGATAATAATGGCTTGGAAATGTCCCATTGATTCACTTCTATATCAGGCCTGTAAGGTAAAGGCACTCTGCAATAAACTCATAGGTCAACTGAACCCTCGTTCCTGACTATCCCCTAAATCTAGTCGTTTGGTATCAACTCAAAGGCCCCTCCCCCCGTTTCAAATCATGATGAGTGAGACTGGTCTTTAGTTGACACATCTGCTTGGACTGGTGATAAACATTTACGCAAAGTTTCCGTAACAGTGTGAAAATGCATCACAGTTTAAAGGATACATCAATGACTCGTTTTTTCCTTGAACAGGTTTAAATCCTGACATATTGTACATGTTTACAGAGACTGGTGAGTGAAACCGAATGTTAAGAGTAGACATCTCATTTTTCCAGCCAACCAAAACATAGGAGACGTTATACAGTCGGTCAGTTTGCTGGAAGTATTTAATTTTTATTGCTGGGCTTCTTAACAGCCATGACTGATGGAGGCATTTGGCTTTAAGAGCTACTGTTTGGAATACAGGAAAGTTTGTGAGGCCACTGCCAATATGTCTGAGGTTATACTATAGCTTTTATGTATGCCGTTTGCGTGTTTTCATTTGTATGTTCCAAGAAGGAAATAAGGAGAGTGAAAGACGGGTAAGGGTGTTAATGATAATTTGGGAGGGGGTGTGTGACAGAATATGCACCCACATGAATAGCGCACAGTCAGCATGCGAGCTCAAATCACTTCAATAGTTTCACATCAACCGATTTAATGGCACAATCCCGGGCCAGTGAAGTTTTTATTCCAAATCCTGTCCATAATCTAATGGCCTTTGAAAGTCTGCCACTTCCCCCTGGCTGACAGGTTGTGCATTTGGATCTAATTGAATCCATTTACATCCTGCACAAATGGAAAGCACATGGAGGCCTTCCCACCTGGTTCTGATCAGCTACTGAGTTGGGAGAACCACGCTCTGCGGAGTGCGCCTGATGCCAGCAGGGGATACACCAGTGAAGTCAGAGAGAGGGGAGGAAGAGAGAACACCTTTTGATAATTCTCCTGGCTTTAATTTAATTCAGCTTGAGTTCAGTTACCTCTTCACATTTCCATTTATTCCTATCTGTCTGGCAGATTGTGGTCTTTTTCCAGTAGTGTAATATTTAACCACTAGGGGGAGTCCAACTAAACCCTCTCATGTATCACTGTGTCTGCTAATGTGGACCTGTGAGCATATGCTGTACAACAGAGAAGAGCTGAGTTAAGTTGAAAATGTTACGGATTTCATTACATTTAACAAAACCTTAATGTAGAGTGTGACATCTGGGCCACAATTATTCATTAATTAGCATTTGACATGGCAAGGCAAGGCAAGGCAAGTTTATTTATATAGCACCTTCAACACAAGGCAATTCAAGGTGCTTTACAAAAATGAAAGACATTCAGACAAAGGCATTTAAAAACAGTCATTAAAAAGAAAAGATAATAAAATAAATATTAAAAGAAAAAATACATGAATAAAAAGTACATGAATAAAAAAGTACATGAATAAAAAGTTACAGTGCAGTTTAAGATATGAATAGTTCACACAGAAGTTCCACTTTACTGATGAACACAACGGCTCAGTTTCAATTAAAAGCAGCGGCAAAAAGAAAAGTCTTCAGCCTGGATTTAAAAGTAGTAAGAGTTGCAAGACATGCCTTTACAAAGGTGTGGGAAGTTAGTTTAAAGGGTAATAAGACGCATCTGTCAGTGAATACAATTTGACAGTGAGCTGTTTTAGGTTTTCAAACCAAAGCATGGCACCTGATAACTAAAAAAGTAATTTTGTTAATATAAAAAAATTCAGTACAAACAAACAACGAGAATGAACAATAGAAATTGATAACTCTGTTGCTTATACGTTTTCATTAGCATGTTTAGCATGAAATCTAATTGTATGCACAGACAATGTGCTTATTTGAACACTACAGGTCATAAAATAAATAGTTTGACATTCAAAGAGGGGCTTGCTTTATTTCTTGCTGAGGAAGATGTTAGTTTAACAGTGACAGTAATCATGTATGTTTAATAAACAGGCTAAAGCAAGCAGCCAAGTAGCTAGCTTAGGACCAAGACTTTTAGCACCCCGTTTTATATGGATAAAACAAACTAAATAATGTGTTAGCAATGAGCTCTAAAGGGCTGGTAGGCAGATTATTTTCCCTTTTGGACAGGCCAGATGTTGCACCTTTTCTAGTCTTCTGCTGAGATAAACTAACCAGCTGCTGGCATCAGATTTATATTTACCTATGAACATGATAGGTAAACTACTCCCAACGAGGAACTCGTAGTGGCATTTCCACTATTCCTATTTTTGGTCTGGACATTATTTAATTAAAATAGGCCATGTTTTTTTGTTGTGTTTTTTTCATGGTAGTGTCATTCATTCTTGCATTTGGGTGACCACAATATTACTATACACCGGTTGGTCCTGACATATGGAAAATTGTGTTATGGAGGATTTATTTGAATGTACACACGAATAGTCCAGGCTTTAAACCTGGCCTACATTCATGTGTTTTTGCAAATATGGTTAATGGGGGCAGTGGGTAACATCATGACCTTCATCAGATCTCCCCTCGTGGTCGATTCAAGCCCCACCTCAAAACACATCTGGTTTGACCATCTCCCCCCCAGACCCCTGCCAGCCACCCCCGCCTGCACCTCATCAATCCTCTGTGTCATCATTGCCACACTTCTGGCTATTGCCAAAGTAAGCCATGACACAAAGACGTGAAAATGATGAATGGACTTTTCCGGACAGGAAGCGGCGATGGTTGAAGAGACACCCCACCCTCACTCATCTTTCCGATCCATTTTTCACTTTCTTTCCACTGTCACGTCTCTCTGTTGTCTGTCCCTCTTAAGTCAATAGGAACTAAGCGTTCATATTCCACAAATAGAACCCTCCAAAATATGTGGTTGTGTTTTTCATTTTCTTAAGAAAGTTGAGTCCTAACATTGGCTTTGAATAACCAACGTTTTGGTTTGGTTTTGGGTTTTAAGCAATGTTGTGGAACTGAAGTAACTGAAGAAACTTTGGCCGGACAAAAAGAACATTTATATAGACTAGTAATTTTCACATTTCTTACATCTGCGTCCCACTTTTTCTTCCAGTTTTGACAATTAAAAACATTGTAGGTTATCGCTGTTTACACAATTCAATATGTGACTACTTTAGTCCTCACATCTGCACACAAGAGTTACAGTAAACCTTGTGACGTCTTTATACTGTCCATTGTTGTGTCTGCCTACCCATAACATGTCCATTCACTAGTGAACAATGCTGTCCATTAACTATTATATGAGTTGCTGTGGTTTTTCTGATTGTTGATGGGAACAGAAGTCCCACTGTGTTCCTTCAGAGACATAATCAATCTTGATCGCCAAAACTATCGGTTACAATTTACGTTCTAAGCAAGGCATTGGTCCAACACAGTCCCTAAACGCTGTAGAGTTTCTCATAATGGCTCATGAATGAGATATTCGTTGTTAGCTTTCATCAGACATGGTTATTACCTTTATAAATTGTAGTAATTTTCTCTGTCATAGCCTATGTCATATGATTTTAATGTTTGTGTCAGGGTGTGTCTCGAGGCTTTAGGCGCATATTTTCCAACTGAGCTAGCTCTTAAAATCCTTATAGTCATCGCTTACATTTTGCCTTCATGAACTCTAGCTTCCAATATCAGACCAAAGAAACACTCCCTTGTTTCAATGCTCCCTCAGGGCAAAGTGGCACTGGTAGATTTTTAAGGGATTTAGGCCTCCTTTGTTTAGGGTATTGAAGCCACTCCTTCCCAAGAACCCTAAAGCAGTATAGGAGCAAGAGCGCTGCTTTAATAAAAGATCTTCATCATCTGATATAAGACACCAAAATCTTAGTTTCCTTCAAATAAATGATGAATAAAACATACAAATACAAGTTTTCTTGAGACCATTTGTTTTCATGCCTCCAAAGTAATTCTCCAAGGAGTTACACAGTTTGTCTGACATCAATTATTTCAAATAAGACAAACAGCTCGTTGGGCCCTCTTCACACAGCAGGACAGATGTGAATATTCAATAAAATACCTACTATTGCAGGTTAAACACTTCACCAAGTAGACGTTTTGGGTGCTCATATTTAATTTCAGTTACCCCGAAAGACATATAGAGACTTATTCTTGCATATTTACAGATTCTCTTTCATGTAATTTGATTAGTGGACCAGGATTTCAGCCAGCCCTCCCTAATTTACTATTACTGAGAAGAAAAACAATTAAGCTATACGTGTTAGCTATCAAGGAGACAAGGCACCCGTTCACAGGCACACCAATGGATACAACACACACACACACACACACACACACACACACACACACACACACACACACACACACACACACACACACACACACACACACACACACACACACACACACATTCACCCACACACACAGTCTAATTTAATCCTTTATGATGCGCCTGGAATTTGTAATGATTTTAATTAGGAAAGGTGCAATAGGAGTCTACTCCGAGGCAATGCTTACACTCCAGGGTGCCCGAAGCCAATTAAAAATATGTGCTGATCAAACAGCCTGCCCTCGCCATGCACGGCTATCCCTGGAGCCTCTGCTGCTGCAGAGGGACGGCCAAGCTCAGGGCCTCTTGCTCCCACCGAACAGGCTGCAGAGAAGTCGGGGAGCTCCACCCAACACTCTCCGCCCTGAGATCTGGTTCGAGGCTCAGCTTCGCCCATTAGCTGCACGCTATGGTGGGCAACCGGCGACTAAGCAGCCCCATAAGAGGAATCTTTCAATTCACAATCAAAGGTCTGTGAGAAAATGTCACACACCCATTTGATCCCCACAGAGATCCTTTTTTCCCCACAAGGGAAACTGGCTATGCCTAATTTTCCCTCACACTCTGAGTGAGAATGTCACATTAAATTAGAATTATTAGACAATTTAGAGTGACAATTAAGCCTGATATTAATTACAATGTTCCTTTTGTTTTGGGCATCCCTGCGTGTTGCCAGACCCAGGGGTGCCCAAAATAGATACATTTAAATGAATTTGAAAGCAACATATATTTTCCAAATGTTAATATTCTAGAGGAATCCTTCATCTATGTCATATCCTTCCCCCTCCTTTCTCTGTGAAGTCCCTCCTCTCTCTATCATTAGGAATCACTGTCCCCGGTGATTAATGATACTAATGAGCATGTGCAGCCATTCACTCTGCCACACATTATTCTATCCTCTGGCCCAGGCCATGTGTCATGTCCTCCTAAGAACTAAAGAACATGTTTATCTGGTCTTATACTCTAAAACAATAATATTAACTAATATCTTTGGCAAAATCTCTGTCAATTGGTGCATGTCCACACGTGTACTGTACGCGCAGAAACATGCTTACCTTCATTTTGGACAACAAAGATTATATTATTATTTTTTGAAAGAATCTCGTGTAAAAAAGAAAGGACATGGAAAATATATATTTGCATGTTCACTGAAGGCACAGGATAATAAGATAACTCTTAAATGTAGCTAAATTGATCCTTAATCAAATGTGACAACCTACTGCTGTCTGACCTGAAGGAGTCCGAATTGCAGTGTGCATTATCAAAAAAGATATCTTTCTTTTGTTCTTACATTTTCAGATATTACTGTTAATGAACGTTTTTCTGTTAGTTAATGGTTAAAAGTTCCCTAGTGCATATTCCCACCTCTTCTACCTGTAGGGTTTTAGAGCACATGTTGCTCATTGAACCCAGAGTGCTCACTGCCATTTCTTCTTTTCTCCACTTTGACATTGTTGTAATTATCTGGCATTGTTAAACTTTATCTTTGGCACACGTTGCAGGCTTGTCAGGTGGGCAGCCAGAGCGATAACTGCATATTTGAAGATCCATAAAAAGGCCTTCCTATCTTTGGGAGTTGTATCAGCCAGGACACTGAAATACAGCTCATCACTTTTATGTCAGAACCACAATCAGCCATTGGGAAGTGAAATTAATATGACAGGGGGGCCATCTGCTATAGGGAGGGGGGGGCACAATGGCAGGCAGGAAAACGGGTTTAGGCCTTGCAGAGGACATATTTAATTGGACGCTTCATGTAAAAAGCATATACATGTCATATAAACTGATTTGTTGGTATGATGACTGAGCTGGATTTATAGCAGCAGGCACAGACACAGGGAGAGGCAGAGAGAGAATAAAAAGCATGGCATGGAAGCAGACAGCTGTACAGCTTAGCTATTACTTTCATCAATGCACATCAGATAACTGTGAAGAATGCTTCGTTTAGTTTAGTTGCTCGTTATCAGAAGCCATTATAACATACTCTAACTTCAGTACATGTATGTTTTTGTTGTTTTTGTTACAGCAGATAATATTCAGAGGCTGTTGCCTGCTGTGCTGCAAGGCCTGAATCAGTGAACCCCTATTGATCATTCATCAGTATCTGGTGGGCCTGGTCTTAGCCCCTTCTTGATTCAGTTAACAGAGAGGTGGATGATTGGATGCTGCTGCCATGGCTTTACCCTGGGTTCATTTGCTGGTTGCCTTGCTGTCAATTGTTCCTACTCTGAGGTTCACATTAGTGATTGTTACATGTCTTGGTCACATTGCAAAAGTGTGGTGAAAAAGTTCAAATGTTAGCAATGTTTGGTCAAGTGTACACAAGCTTTAATAGCTGATTACAGTTTATGTCTACATTTCATTCCAAGAGATATGTGGACATGTAATTGCAAAAATTATCCAGTAATATGACTTTGTAGGCAAAAATCCATTATACAAATGTAAGGGAATTTTAGCTGTGATTCACAAATCAGTCTCCAGAGGATTTTATCAGTTTGTTACAAGTCAACTTGAAGAAGGCGCTTCTGCATAACACAATCTCTCTCATATCCCTATAGCATAAGCAGGACATAGCCTTGATTTGCACCATATCAATCTTAACATAATTCCTGTGGTGTTTCTTTATCAAACTGGCAAGAGAAATCAGAATATCTTAATAAATCAGCCTTAACAAGCATTAAGGGGGTCGTAGAAGAAAGAGAGAAAGGGAGCATTAAGTGTGTAAAATGAATGCTGGGGGATCTCTAAGTGAAAAAGAAAGAAAACCTGGGAGTTGGAGATACCAGGCCTATGTCTGGGAACTTGAACTGATCTCTGCCTAGTTTAGCCATGTGATGCCTCCACCAACCTGCAGCTGGGGGAGAATCAATCACACCACAAACAACCTTTTCTTCTCTCAAACAAGAGCTTTTTAGTGACAACAGCCCTCTCGGTCACATGACCATGGGAGCATCATGCATCCCCCCAGTGTCCACCAGCACCCTTCACTGCAGATGTTGGGTAACAACATGGCTGGTGAGTTTAATAATGGAGGCACAATGTTGCTCTTGTGCGTTGTTAAGCCCTAAACAGCTGTTTTAGATATCCATGATCACAAGACCTGGTCAAGGAACATGATGACATATTGTGCGGGACATTCTGAAGAAATTATCAATGAGATTATTGGAACAAAGAGTCAACTAATTCAATTTATATTCATGTTAAATATTATATTGTCAGTGCAGTGATATTTGAAAGTATACAAATATGCTGATGTCCACATCCCATACAGACAAAATACAAATTGATTAATAAGAGTATTTATATCTGTAAGTGTGAGGTTTAATAGCACATTTATGGGTTTTATTCTGAAAAGTGTATTGCTGTTAGCATGGAATTGCACTTGCAGCCTCCAACTGGTGATGAACTTTTCAATGTTTTAATTTCCACTGAGGGCCCGCAGGGCTGCAGGGGAACAGACCTGGCCTCATCTAATCCCAACTAATGTGGGGGGGGAGGAACCCAGTAAAAAAACGCAAAGTACAACCAGTACAATGTTCAGTACGTTGGCTTTCATTAAACCCCACCTCAACTGTTGGTTATCGGAATTTGACACACAGCACACCACCACACACACACACACACAACACACACCCACACAACACACGCGCGGCGCACGACACCACGCACGCACACAAACACACACACATGCATGCACTCCAAATGAAATTTCGAGTATTTAAAACGTTGACGACTATAGCTCCGTCAATGTCCCTTTTATAATTTAGTCCTATTTAATTTATTTTTAACCGTTACAAATTACAAATATACTCCACTGCGCCGTATGAAGTCCACCATTTATCCGTGTAGTAGATTTACACACACACAAGACATACACACACACAGGTAACTAGGGGTTTTGCGAAATTTCCCCTTGGGGGTACAAGATGTCAAATAATAATTACGACACATAACCAAGCAATAAAAGAAAAAAAAAGATCAGATCTAAATGGTTTGTGCTTTGCACAATTAGAAAACAAATCGTTTTCCGTAGTTAAAATTTGGTCTAGAGTCAAGTAAGTCTGAAGGAGAGACTGACTGTTGGTTGCTAGAAGCCTCATTTTGCCATTTGTGTCGGTTCACGTTTTGTTAGAACGAATACATATCTCTGTTTTGTTTTATTATTTTTAGATACATTACATTCAGTAATTCATATATAAATTTTTACTGTAAGGTACTAACAAATACGTTTACAGAATAAAGAATTTATTTATTTATTTATTACATAGCAAAGATGTGTCACTAAATATCACTTTGTACGTACAAATAAACAGATAGTTTTAACCTTCTAGAGATCGTTACTCGTGATCAGATGTTGAGACTGTAGGGGGAAGAAATGTAAATTCAATAGTTGGGTCCTTGGACTGTAACATAAACAT
>NW_011340395.1:53203-70248 GCF_000735185.1 Notothenia coriiceps | reverse complement strand
TTTTTCTTAAGAAATCACTCACTCCGCATTAATTATCTCTCGTCTGTGTGTGTGTGTATGTGTGTGTGTATGTGTGTGTGTGTGTGTGTGTTTGTGTGTAGTGTGTGTGTGTGTGTGTGTGTGTGTGTGTGTGTGTGTGTGTGTGTGTGTGTGTGTGTGTGTGTGTGTGTGTGCGTGCGTGTAGGTGTGTGTTCATGCACGTAGAGCTAACCTCTTTGAAACCTCTTTGACTATTTCACATTGCATGCACTCACTCAAGAGGAGCCCACTGAGATGAAATTCCAACACCTTCTGCTAAAATACAAGTTAGTATTCAAGCAAAGCAGCCGACCTTTTGTACAATCTCACACAGCAGGGCAGTGCACAGTGAAAATAGTGTCAGCTGTGGTGGTAAATGATTATGGTCACACTGAGTGGACGCAATAAAATCCATTAAATTTGGCTTGACGTTATTGTGTGCAAGCTTTAGAAATATTTCAAATTTGTTTTGTATTGGCCTATGTTGAGGGGGGGAAATCATGCCATATATAAATATTATACGTCCCTCGAAAAAATATATAAACACCAATTACTGAAGAGTACTATGTCAAAAAAAAAAGTTCTTATGTATAACAGGGCTCATTAATACAGGAGGACATTTGGCAATTTAACAATTTTTATGTCAAGGGCATTAATAGCCTTGCATATGTATTATTTTGCATAAAATATTGGGCCTCGTTAAATGCACGTTATGTAAAGAAATAACCAAATTAGACGTAAATTAGGAATATGATCTTCTTTATTTTTTATTATAAAAACAAACATAACATAACAAATATATTGCAAGTGTTAGGGACTATTATTAGGGAGCCTCCAATAAGTATTTCAAGAAAAAACAACTATAAAACAAAATAAAATGGCTGCGTGGTATAAACCATGTCAAATATTTTTGGCTGCAACACATATCCACTGCCTCCCCTGGCTCCATGAAAATATTTGATACGCAATTCTGGATTTACCGACTAGAGCCACAACGACTAGCCTAAAAACAGCATGCTATGCGAATGAGCCAAAGCCATAATTGATATGAAAGAAATTATTGTTTTTAAGACGTTTTATTTTAATTTCCACCACACTAACCCCACGACGACAAACCTCATGCAGCCACAATTTTAAAGGGTGAAAAGACTCCATGCAGATTTTCTTCATTAAAGCGGTTTTCAGCAGGACGATCCACAACCGGAGCTCTGTTTCTCTCCCTCCTCTCACCCTCACGCGCAGCATATAACCTGATATTGTTTGGAGGCTCGTGTCACTTGTTTTCATAACTTTTCATAATAATTAGCCATTCGATGGTTCGCATTTATCCCAAAACTAACCTCGATTATTTTAAATATCCAACATATAATTTCTCTCTCTCTGCAGTGTTCCCTTTGATTCACGCTTGACTCATATGGCTTCAGGGCCAATGGGGGTCCGCCTTTGGGGTGCCTTGAAACCGACTCTTCTTATCCCCTTTCATCATCTAACCAGGGACGCCTTGAAACCGCAGGGCCAGTTATTGCCTCTTTTTTTTTCAGTCAGCCCAATGCGGACTGGCCAACAGCCAATCAGAGTCTTGTTTACACTTTGTGACTGACAATGCTGTGGCACAGCGCCAGCCAATCAGAAGCGTACATACAGGGAGGGATTCATTTGTAAACATTTAGCATAATGTAATAACCAAGTCCATAGTAATAACATGATGGAAATATTACAATTACAGTCTTGTCTGCATGATTCAGTGTAGAGTTTCAAGAAAGTGGCTTTAAAAGCACTCGTCAAAACGCCTCTAGTGGTTTGATAGCAGGAGAAATTAGACTGTAAATGTCATAAATGCCTTAAATTGTTAGCAAAAGTGTTTTTCAAAAAGGTGTTTTCAGATGAAAGACAAACATACATCTTAAACAGAGCTAGTTCAGTTTTATATTGCAAAAAGTCAGCTGTACTTCATTTCAATTAAGTTGTATTTAGATTTGGTCAGCTTTAAAATCAGTGTGGTATTTAAACATTAATGATTAGATATTTGTTTTAATATATTTTGTAGTTTTATTATTCAGCATCATAAATAGTTGAGGACTATTAAGCAACAAGTCACAGTAAAGGAAGGGATGTAAACATTCAAAACAATTTTAAATGTGGTATCAATCTTTTTGATCTGTCAAAGCATTCATTTGGGTCTTTTTCAAAGCACTAAGCAAATGTACGTAAAAGTGCACCTTTAAAAGATATATTTTTTTGTTTGTCAGTATGTTTGGGTCTAATTAGGCTATTTATATTACTATGACCTTTTGTGATGTGTTCAGGGTTCTAGGCTAGAGCTTTCTAAATGTAATAAAGGTAAGGTAATTTAGCCTAATTGTTCGGTTCTAATATATTTTTTGCATTATCCATTATATGTAAGTTTGGGGTTTTCTTGAAAGCATGCATGAATAGAATTGCACATTCTGATTGAATGTATTTACTTTTTCATTAGGGGCTGTAGACTTTTTTTATTATCTACATTTTAAGCTGTTCCCAGGCTGCTCTGAGTTGTGAATGATTCAGACCATCCCATGCTTTAAATCTGGCGCTTTTCTCTCTGTTTAGCATTGCCAGTCATCACACTATTGGCCTGTGCTACCGGCCAATCAGAACCTTCTGTATCTCCGGGCGGGCGGCACGAGCTAATTAACATGCAGGTATCCGACCAATGGGAGGGCGTGTTTACCCTGCCCCGAGACGCGAGGTACGCAGTTGCACCGGGAGAGAAACCGCTGCTCGGAGATCCGAGCCGCGATCCAGCCAGGCCGGAAGCCCTAGTTCCACAGCTTCCATAGACTGAACCAGCAGGCTACAGCACAGCCTCAGATGGAAATATTGTAGGATTTCACTCTAGCCACATGGTTTATTCAGATTTTGATTTTAAATGGGCGTCGCACTTGGCCTTACTCCTTTCCACCCTGTGTTTTGTGATTTTATAATTTATTGTTATGCAAGGATTTAACATACCAGTAAGTAGTCATTTTTATATTCAATTTTTGTATTGAATACAATTTATTAAGGCCTGTTTCCTCGTTTAAAGACGACAGAGGTTGTAATTTAGTCCAACACGCTATGACATGCATTTTATTTTACCAGGTCCAGTGCTATAATTTACAAAATAACACAACAGGATGTATGAGGTGTATCCTATGATAAATAAATCGATCATTTAATGTATTGAGCTGACACAAAATACATCCCCCTGAATAGTTTCTATTATAACATATTATAGCCTTGTTTTATTAATATTAGGTGGTCCACATATAATAGGAGCATTTCTAACAATTTAAATGGTCTCAATATATGTTGGCATTGGAAGCATGTTCGTAAATATTAAAAAAATCGGACTATTGATTGGATTTATTTGCATGTTGTTTTATTTTTGAATTATGCTATTACAATGGTGCAAGGCTGTCTTTTTTTATCAATAGGCGAGTTCGAGCATTTACAAATTGTTTAAAAATAATGTAGATATTTTTGTGAACCGGTCAGTGGGGGACTGACTATTGTTTTATTTATATTGCAATAAACTATAAGCGTGTAACTTGCATTTGTTAAGCGGAAGACGTGTTTCTACCCGACCCGGCAGAGGTGCACTCCCTGCCGGCCAGCTCAGTCACGGAGGGCCGCCTGCCTCTCAGCGCGAGCCCGAACTATACAGCGTAATTTGATTTATTATCTGCGCTTCTGCTTTCGATTGGGTTCTGTAAATGCAATTGACAGCTGCTTAATGAATTACATTAGGGGCGTCGATCATTTGAACGGTTAAAACAAATTAAAGCGTATATGTGTGAGGATATTTGCACAGTGGAGGCTGGGAGAAACCTCCGTTTGTTTTTACGCTGCCGATGTTTAATTCATATGATTGTAGGCTACCCTTCGAACATTTACAAAACAGCGGTCTCTTCACAGCCTGGTAAATGTTAAATATTTTTTTCGTGAGGATGTTAGTGGACATACAGAGGGGGCTGAATTCAACAGCATGGCGAGGGGGAAGGTAATGGCTGACTGAAAAGCACTGTCTCAGTGTGGAAACAAAGACAGTCCTGCTGACGGGCGGCCATTCACCTTGGATCTCTACACAGTCCTCAAAGTGAAGACTCAGCCTTCATGCAGGCAACAGCAAGGCTTCTTAAAAGTGTTCACGTTAAAGGACCTACATGCATGCAGCACATTAGCTCAGGAAGCCTCAGTGGAGGAGATTTGGTCCCGGGCAGCTCCGTATGGAAGGATTTTATTGTTGTTGATGTGGCACTGAATTGGAGGCTCGGCTGTAACTGGCTACATGTGGAGATAATAGTGCTTAAAGTAAAATAGCATGTATTTAAACAAATATGCCATTCTTACACACTTTAGCCTATATCTATTTGTTATAATTAATTATAGCCTTATAGTAAAACCACTAATTTATTTTTATTTTTTAACACCCCCTGCAACCAATTCGAAACCCTGTAGGGACCCCAAATTGAGATAATAAAAATGTAAAACCACACATAATAGTAGCTATAGCTGTAGTCTACTGTATTGAGAATAACTGCATTTTCTTTCAAACGTATACTCATTTGGACCTAGATACAATGGCCTTCTGTTTGCCTGCTTTGTTTGTAATTACTCACAGGAAGAAAAACGATGATTTCTGTTAGGATTAACATATATTTTAACAGTGAAATTGCTTTTAATTTTTGCAAATTAGGTTTTTTTGTCGACTAGCCATTATAATGTATACTACTCCATTTGATTACCTGACCTGAAATAGGTCAAAGCAGATGAAGACAGTGAGAGTGCAGTTATTCACATGCACACACACACACTCGCGCACGCACGCACACACGTACACAAACACACACACGCTGTGCACACACGCACACACACGCACAGAGTGGGCCCATGTCTTTCAAGAGTTGATGCATCTCTGTTATGGAGAGCTATATTAATTATAGTCTTATTTGAATATCATGACTTGCTTTACGGATGGTTTATAAACTCTATTTAACCAAAAATAACAGGTTCGTTTTGCAAATTGTTGGATGCATTATTCATTTTTTCAATTGAATGTTTTATTATAAATAAACAATTTTGTAGATAGTGCAACATATTGTTTATTTAGGTTATCTTTGGGTGCTTATACGATCACTGTAGTGCAGAATGTGAACATGTGGTGTGTAATGAGAGCTGGATGGAAGTTATGGAAGCAGAAAAACGCCCGTATCAAACCGAGACAATAGGACGAGCAGGAGAAGGCAGGCAACGTTGTTCACCTTGAGATGTAGGCTGAGAAGGCTTCAATCATTTTAACCAGCCCACACTGGACACCACTCTTTCTCCTTTTACAATATGAGGCGTTTTTATATTTGTTACAGCATACACGATTTCATTTAAAAACAAAATGCACGTTTGTTTTTTCATGGTTTTTAGAGAGAGTGACAGCTGGCAGCTGCTGACGTGGTTGTTGAATCAATTGTTATGATACAATATAATATGAACCTTACTGAATACAATGGGTTATATGGAAACCTTAAATGTGATAATCTGCTCGTTGTGCCTGTGTCTGTGGGATATGAAGGGCTCGTCCCATATGATGCATATTAGGCCTGTATCCCAGGCTGATCAATAGAGCTGAATGAAAGCCCGGCTCAGTGGGCTTGTGGACGCCTCGCCTGCCGTTTCTATCTGCGGTGATATTTTGCACCATCGGTTTTAGGTCGAAAGGGTTGATTTCAGTTTTACGCATAATACAGGAGACGCCTTGATATGACATATTGTATACTGGGCTACAATTCATTTTAATGGAGCGGTACTAAGAATTAGTTGTCTTTTACATTTTTACTGCACTGTCAGTAGCTATGTCTGCATATTGCAATTCCTAACAGGGCTTACCATTTCTCTTGATAATGAAACTGGATTTCTTTGACAGAAAAGATGATCGGGGGCTACGTTTTTGGCTGGGGAAGCCTGCGATCGACTGAATGCAACACATAGATCTGAAGGAAAGGATTATTATATGGGTTGCATTTGATTTTCCTGACCTGCCCTATCCGGATTTCGGATTACTCAACATTCTTCGGAATGGAAGGACGAGATTTTGCTGCTCCGGCTCACCTCCTATCAGAGCGGGGCGCCCTGGTGCACCGAGCCGCCTCTCGGATCGCTCCCTCGGGCCACGGCTCTGTACAGCACGGCGGTCACTTCACGCCGGGGAAATATTACCCCTCGCACATACCAATGGCTCCCCACTCAGGTTAGTAAGAGGTTTTTATTGTCATACAAGAATGCAACCGAAATATCTGTTTCTATCAACATGCTATCTTAAAGCTGGCTCTTGTTTAAAATGCTCTTATTATGTTGCACTATAAACCCTGTACATGTATCAGCGTTTAGTGATATGCTATGCCTGTATGTGTGGTGAAGTAGCCTACAAAGCAGGTGATGTTTTGCTCAAAAGAGAATACTTCTACGGTGTTTTCCATTTTATATAAATGATTGCTCAGGTGTGGCTGTTGACAGAGTTTCCCTATTCAAATATCAGCTAATAAATCAGGCGAAATTTGATTTACACAAGGCCTACGATCAGAAATTTCGATTAAGCTGAATCAATATTTACAGCTCAAATACCTCAAAAGTAATAAAGACATCTTTGTTGAACAAATAGCCGTTTAATAAGTTATGTAAATGCCATTGTATTTAAAAGTTGCATTTGACATCCGTTTTAGTTTGCAGGAAGTTGGACAGATCACACTGGCACTGGTTTCCCACTGGCTTTGGGGCTGAATCTGAAATGAGATTTTGTCACTTCACGTTAAATTGACAAGTGTCACACCATTGCCATCGCTCAACCAAAAATAAATAAATAAATGAGCCCTGGGCCATACCCAGAGCCATGGAGCTGGGTGATCAGGTCTGCATAGGTTACAGTATGATGAGGAAGAGGAGCAGTACTGAAATCCTCCTTCCATATTGGGCTTCAAAGTGTCAGAGTGCAAATGTGTTCACAGTGCATGCATCAGGTTTAACAAGTAACTTGGGTATCTTATGTACCCAAATGTGCACTTTAACAAACATGGGTTCACATTTTGTCGCCAGATAGAACAGTCTGAATATATAACTCAGCCTTAAGACTGCTGAACAGATTAACAGCTGTTATATTTTAAAATATGGGTGTGGACATATACACATAATAACTTTAAAAGCAAAAACGTAATGGTTATAATCATGCTTAATGATCATTGTTTGTATTAATATAATGTGCTAAGATATCTGGTGTTAGATTTTATTAAATCAAATATAATCCCTTATTTCGTGTTTAGAAAGAAACAAAAAAAAAGAGAGTTTAAATGAAGCACTTATATGACTGGATCAGAATACACTGTCTTGCTTTTATTATTCCCCACCCATGTAACACAAAACATATTTAAATATGTCACAACAGTGGCATACTGGTTGCATCAAACAGTTATGCTTCTGAAACTTGCTTTGAAAATATTGTTGACGGTTCTTCAAAAAAACACATGTTTATCATGCAGCCGCTGAGAAATCTAGGGTCACAAGGAAGCAGGGAATCTTTAGCGTTTGAAAGTTATTTTATGTAACATATATCAGCCAAAATTACAAGTGGGCCCAGTGTAGGTGGTTGTTGTAGGTGGTTGAATACAGCACGAAAGTAACATTTACCAATGTTTTTGTATTCTACATTAGATTTTATTTGTTTATATAGCCTATATATTTTAAATATGTTATCAAATGGTTATTCTATAAGAAGTATTATGGCAGGTTAATTCAAGATGTAATTGAAATTCATTTGATTGTGAAGGATTCATTTGCTAAATTATGCAAAAAATCTGTTTTATTTTGTCATTCAGCAGAATTCATGGGCAATGTTCACCATTCATCACACACCATTCATGTTTACTTTGGCAGCACACACACACACACACACACACCCAGATTGCCTGCGTCTGTATGTGTTCCTCTCTTATGGATGTTTTGTTGAGAGCATGAAGGGTAATGCTGGCTACAGGGTACAGGTGCTCCCCAACCAGATTTGCAGTTTCTTTTGTATTATTGTGCCGCACCAACACGAAGGCCTACCCTCCAAATGTCATCACTGTTCAATGAGCAGCACAGGTGGTTTATTGTTCTCCCCAGCCTCGTCAGTAACACATGGGCGTGACCGTAGAGAAGTCTATCTAATATCCTCAAGATCTAAAAATGACTTAATTTCCTACATTTAAGGATTTATTTTATTGAATTAACACAGAGAATAATTTGAGTTCCCATAATATCTAAATCCCCTCCAGGCGCTCCAGAATTATTTTGATATTTGGTCCTGCTGATGTGCTACATCTGATTTATTGTCTTAATATTATTTGAAAATGTCAAGCATGTCATAACGCAAATAGGTAGCTGAGACATGAAGCATTTTTCACAAATATTCATTACGTATTTTTTCAAGATGGCAATTCATCAAAACCATGAAAGACGGAAAAAAAAATCACGAAAGACAAAAACATGTTTCTCTATTATGTCCATAAAGTTTAATACACAATGTATACTTGTTATTTTATTTAACAGTAATGACTAATTACATCTGTCTTATTTCATTTAGCTTACCCAAATGAACACAGGTCAGTTACACCATGTAAGACCAGTCAAATGCTCGTCGGTTTTCGGACCAAACTGCTCCCAGATTGTTGTTCATATTGACAGGGCCGGTCATTAGCGTCCCTTCAAGTGTCCCGTATGCTAGCAACATTAGCACAACTGAGTGTGTTGGATCTCTTCAGTTTTCTCTGCACTTTCCCCCTGGGGACTAACTTGCACACTGGTTCACATGAATACTTTACAAAGAGCATGAATATTTCAGGGTTGATGTAAAAATGCATTCAGAGGCAGGTTTCTGATGTGGCTCCTTGAAAAGGCTCATCTGACTTTGCAGAGGTATTTATTGTGAGCGCTCTCTTCACCCTCGCTTCGAAAAAAAAAGAAAAAAGGATGGTGGTTGCAACACCCTCCCTCAACATTGTTCCTTGCCGTGTTACAGAATCTTCAACATATTTCGGGGAGGAAATCTCCTTTCTTTTTGTTGCGCACACTTTTTGGTTGCAATCAGGCAACAACAGACACACGCTCCTACCCTGTTGTTCACTGGAGCATGTTAGCTTAGAACCGGTAGAGATTCTGTCAGTGTGCATTTGCCTGTGTCCATCTTCACCTACTACAAGCCAGTCATTTGTAATGCATGTCAGGTGGTCGATTTATGTTTGCACTAGGTTCTGGGAATGTGACATTGAAGCAACTTCTCTTTGTGTGCTTGCTGATACAGAGAGAGAGACCTGTAAACTCATCTAATGCTGATTCATTCAGCCAGTTCATTTACAAGGACTTTGAAATAGTAATTTTATCTCCTGCTGGCTCCGGTACAGAGTTGGAGACAGTCTTTACTTGGCTGTGAGGCCTGGATTCAGATGTTGGATAGTGTCAAAGCAGGAGAAACAGTGAAGCTGTCTTTACCGCTGGCATTTATGGCTGCGAGCTCATCTTTCAGCCATATTGTTCTGATCAGTGTGCTCTGGCTGAGGTGTGGCTGTGTGAAAGCAGCAGGGGTTCAGAGGCGGTCCATGGCTGAGCTCAGCTCTAAACACCCCATGTAATGAAAGGTCATATTTGTGTCATCTAGCTCGCTCTGCCTCCCCTTCCTTTACTTGTCCCCTGTCTCCTTTTCCGTAAAGCTGTCCTCTCTCTCCTCCCCCCCATTTCTCAGTCTCCTTTCTTTCAAGCAGGAAGACCCTTGTGTCTGGGAAGCGGTGGTCTTCCTGCCACCTCTGTTTTAGCCACCCTCCCCTGCCCCGGGCCATTGTTGCAGACCCCAGCTTTGTGTGCGTTTTACGGCTGCTGTTAAAGATAAAAAACAGTCCCTTCCACCCCCTTTATTGTTTTCTGGTAGGATGTCCCTGTCATTCCCTTGGTTTTTATGTCCTGGATATCAGAGAAGCTTCCCCCTTCAAAGGTTAGCTATGCTGTCTGCCTTCTCCTTGTTTTTTTCTCCAAAGGGGAATAAATAACTTTACTGAGACTTTTATTGAATGCCTCATTGCTGGAGTATCCCATGGCTCTGTGGTTGTTGAGAAGACGCTTCAAAGGCAAACACAGGTGTGGAGTGAGCAAAGGGATGGTTACAACCCGGGTCTTTAAAAGAATAAACCTCAGTAGTGAATGAGTTGTTTGTGAGAAGGGAGGCTTCTTCTTTTTGGCCTTGAAGCTCTTGTGAGCACTCACAGATTGTACCCTGCTTCCCCTGGCTTTACTTACCCCACCATCCTTGCTGACCCCAGACAAAAGTGTTGGATGGAGTGTGTTGTACAGCACACAGTCTCCCTGAAAGTCAATACTTTCCTTTCTCTATATATTTAACAATTAGGAATTGTAAAGAAAGAATTTAGATAGATATGGAGCATGCCATTTAAGCCAACAAGACATAGACAATTTGCACAAAAAAAAAAATACAATACTATAATTGAAAATAGCTTGAATAATAATACAATTTGAGCGTGCATGTGTGCGGTTTACATTAAAGGGGTTTAATGTATGAAATTCAAGAGTTGAACCAGATTGCAAAGAAAACTGATATGCTGAATACCCCATGTTAAATATTACATTAAAAGGCCATTTGTATCAGAGAGCCACTGTGGTGGCAGTACAGTGACAGAATGTGGGTCTCAGGCCAATTCCATTTGACTCTGGCCTTGTGCACTCCCTCTGTCTTTCTCTCCGGCTCTGCAAAACATAGTGAGAACCTTGGCCTGTTGTCAGGCTCGTTTGTGGATTGTTGTGAGATGACACGGTTCAGCCACGATGTCACAGGAGTCCCCCTGAATAGTGAAGGTGTTGCTTGGCATCCTACACCTGGCTGAAATAGCAACTTGCCCAGTGCCGCCGCCATCTGTCACCTTCCACTGACACTACCACTGGAAGCCCAAATGACTTGCAAGGCAGTCAATTGCTTTGAAAGGGTAAATCCCTTGCATATTTTTCAAATACCTTTGGTAGATTGCGGTCACCAATTTTTCCTGGGCATCTGTAACAAACTCGGCCATTTCTTATCACTATTTAGATCATTATACCAGGTGCCAAATATCTATTAGTAAAACAAATAAGTAATAGCACGTGTAAATCATTAAACTCAGGTAACAGACAGATTTGACATCAGAACTGTTTCAAAATGGCCTAGGTTGAGAGGCGAGGGTCTCAATTCGTAAGAGGAATTTAGCTAGTAAGTAACCATGCCGCCTCATAGACAGGCTCTTCAAAGAGACCGCCACCCATACTACACCGTGTGGCATGGTGCCACAGAGCCCTGGCCTCGAGCGTGGGGCGTGTACGCTGGACAAATACAAAGGAGACCCACGGGTGAGAGTGACGACCAGAGTAATACCTTCCTGTATCGGATTTCAGAGCATTAGATTTCAAAAACCTTCCCATCTATTTTTGCACTCAACACAAGGGAAGTGAGAAGTTGCATTAAAATTCAAAGTGGCTAGGAACATTTAGCCACTTTTGCTTCCCATGAAGAACACACATGCACACACACACACACACACAGAAAAAATGGAAAAACACTGGACTGAAAATGTATTGTTGCAAGATTAAATAGACTGATACGGTTGCCCAAAGTCAACCACTTCTGTTTTGTTTGTGATTTGGATCTCTCTGTTTTCTCTTTCTGTCTTTTTCTCCCCTTCATTCTCCCTCCTTCTCCCAGTATCAGGCTGCCCCTCATCAGACAGCCCCAGGCCCACCTCAGTGCATGGCTGTATTGCATGTGACAGCTGTTAGACATTATTAACGGCTCAAGCAGAAAATCCAGATTACTTGTTTTTTAATTTCAATTTTATTATTGTAATCGTTCAGTGAAAAGAACAAAAAAGGGCCGTTGCCCTATTGTTGTGAGCAGATTTGTGGTCAGTGACAACAATATAAGAGCGGGTGTGTGCGGTAATGTTTGGGTGGGTGGGTGTTTTTTTTCCTGTGTGTGCGTGTGTGCTAGTCTGTGTTCTCCAGACACCCCCACTAGATCCGAGGCACCCTGTGGTTGGCTGTGAGGCCCAGACAGGTGCATTGTTAACCCTCTAATGCCTGAGTCTATCCCTGGATGTGCTGATTGCTGTTCATGGCAGGGTTTTATGTACGTGATGCAGCTTTTGTAGCGTTCACATTTTTCCAAATGTTGCAATATTTCTCTACATATTAGAGAATGTTGTCAAAAATCACAATTCTGCATCTGTCAGACAACAGTTAAGCATTCAGCCAGGAATTCTACATAAGAGCAGACTGAAGTTTCTATGCTAGCAATAACAAATTGTTAATGTATGGGATTCATTTTTTAAAGGGAAACAATTATAAAATTCAGCAGTTGTTCCTCTACTGAGCTTCCTTTTTGTCTGTACACTAGGCTTCCCCACTCCTTTCAAATAGCAGACTATGATCCATAGATGGGGTGTGATGGAGTGGAAGGACTAAGAGTAGATGAACTCAAATACTGGGCCTCAATGTTGGCGACTGTCAGTGCGAACAGTGGGGCGCTAGTGACACACGGTACCAAACAATGAGGTGTGCTGCTAAATGTATGCAGAGATTTGCCATTAAATATACATGCCTCTCAAGGATGTGTCAGCCCTTTTGCAAGAAAACAAAGATTAGCATCAGGAATTCCATTTTAATAAGTCTCACGGGACAATTGAACCAGCTGCCTAGCCCGCGATCCAAAGGGAACTTGTTGCTCCCTTTTTTTGGCTTCCTCCCTCTCTTGCATGGATTTCCTGTGCTCCTATTGACATTGATCAGAATGAAAATCCTGCCCCCTCCCATTCGGTTGTATTTGTCAAACCATTTGTGTTACACCACAAATTCTTTCATTTATTCATGTTCTATCATTGATGATCTTATGTCTATACCCCCTGCACCTCCACTCTCTTTTGTCCACCTCATTTTCCATGTTTTTCCTTGTCCCCTCTGCCTGGTGTGACCACTAGGCTGCACTGCCTCCTCTTTCTCATACAGTAAGTGTCCTGAAGATCTGGGGCAAATGACTGGCTCCTCAGCAACAGATGTGTGTTTGTCTGCCGGTGCTGCATGCATTAGCTTCTTCTGCTTGAAATGCATGGCCACTGACCTACCCTCTGGTGAATGTGGGGGAGGGGACTGAGAGAGTTTGTGTGTGTGCATGACAAAGAGACAGACAGGCCGAGAGAAAGAGGAGGAGAGCGACAGCAAGACTAGATGCATGCTGTCACATGCTGTCATACACTTGCTGGTGCATTGCAAGTAGACGCACACACACATACACACACACAATCACAATCACACACGCATAAACACACACATATACACACGCACGCAGACTGGCACTACACTCACACATCTTGCTTCCCAGGAGGCCGTGGGGCCAGTGGGACAGAGCAAGCTTGAGAGTCTGGTTTGTCTGTTTACATCTAATTATAGAAACAGGACTATTTCTGCAACCACTGCTCCAGCTTTTTATATTCGGAGAGAGAGGGGGAGAGAGAGCAAAGTGAGAGCAAGGGAAAAAAAAAAAGAAGCTTTGACAGCCTTTTCTCACAATAGTGAATGGTTATCTCATCCCCTCAGAGCTGCTACAGTCTGCGGGCTCTCAGTACAGTACGGCTGGAGGCAGGGGGGAGGGTCTTGTATCTTACTCTCTCATCCTCATGTAACATGAATGTACAAGAAGCAAGCGACAGAAAAACAAGGCTATGTATTTCCCCCATTAGTCTAGCTGATACATTCAGTTCACAGTAAGGAAAGACGGAAAAGAGAACAATGTGTTCACCCCTGCCCTGAACGCTCTTGCCTTGACCCAGTGGAAAGGGCTGTCCATCACGAGAGTCAAAACAAAAGGAAGAAAGAGTTGATGTTAAGGATTAGCGTTGTATAAAATGTATCTAGTATTAAAGAGACAGGGCCAGTGCGGTAGTTAATCCTCAAGCTTGGTGGCGGATATCCAGCTGAGTGGCTGTTGTTAGCCAGGGGGGCCTGGAAGGGGGGTGGGGGGGGGGCGGGGGGGTGTGCTGTCAGCCCTGTTGGCCCTCCTGGGGTTGCCAGGTGAGAGTCAGATCCGGGCAGGGTTGTGGGTCCGGGCCAGACAGGTTGCAGCCTCTTGCAGGTGTTCTCATAAAGAGCCCCTGAGGCCAAATCCCAGCCTGCTGGATGCAAACATGAGCCAGGTGCTCTCCATCCCCCACCCAAAAAACATAAACCACTACATAATGGAAAAATGTGCTTGCATACACCCCACTAGCACCACCCACTGCCACCCCCCTTTTATTCTGAGACATGGCAGGTAAATTAATTGGCCGTGAGTATGTAACGTATATGCCGAGATAAAGGTGCACTGTCTGGCCGATGCGTAGCGTAACGGCCGTAATGATGGCTCCATTGTGTTGATGTTGAGGGGGGGTAGTTAGCGGCACTGCCAGCGGGGCCTTTGCTGGAGGGCTGGATAGTCTCTGATTAATAGTGGGGAATGCTTTGAAGTGACACCCAAGTGCACCGGCTCACAGTCTAATAGCAATGCCATCAGTATGGGGAGTGCTCCCTCTTCCTCAGTCTTCATTAGCTAACGTTTCCCTAGCGCTATCTGGCCACCCTCCCCTCACACGCCCGCCTCATCTACAGAGGGCCTTTAGCAGCTTTTAGGTTTTCATTTTTGTAATTGTTTTGTGATTTTACTGTCATTTCTCTCTGTCATGTTTGGTAAAGTGGGAGATTTTTTTTCCTAGAAGGCAGAGAGGGGGCCTTTTACTCAAAGAGCTCCAGCGCAAAGGTGAACTGTGGAACGGCCTAAAGACTCCTGGGATTGATGTGGCACACGTGGGACATGGCTGGGGACTATTCCCAGGATCCATTTTGATCCCCCACACTGACAGACAAGCTACAGCTGTGTGTGTGTGGGTTTGCATAATATGTGTATGTGTATGTGTGTTTAGGAAGCCGAGGCGAGGAGGCAGGGTTGGGTCTGTCAGCTGTTGGAGTAAAGTAAACTATTAGCGGTGGGAGAAGGCAGTGTTTCCAGTGAAGAATTAGAACCACTTCTAATTGCAGTGAGGTTGGGCTATGATTACATGCTGGCTAATGCACTGACAGACCTCTCACTTGGCTGGCGTTCAGAACGCTGCTGAAATGGCTGAATGCCTTTTGGTTATACAGCATAATGGGAGGGTGTGTGTGGACGCACGTGTATGTTTGTGAGTGTGTTTGCAATGTGTGGGTGGCTGCCTGTGTGTATCTGTGATTAAACTTGTATTTAAAAGTGATTTCCTGTGCTTTTTACATGTTTTTGTGAGTTATGCATTTTGCTTGCATACTTGTGTGTTTGTTTGGTGTGTGATAACTGCTCTGCTTGTTTTTTGAGTGCCTGTCGTTATTTGTAGCGGAGGCAACTTTTCTCTCCAAATCAAAACTCAGCTGGCGCAACTGTCTCCGAACAGTACAGAAGAAGTGTGCTTTTGTGCGCTTCAGCTTTTGTGCTTGCATTCGTTGTGTTAGCGTATGCCGACGGGAAAGAGCAATCAAAGGAGCTGTGTGGTGGAGAGATTGTATGAAAGGATCCAGAGAGGAAACAGAGTGGCAGGCAGCTGAGAGGGCAGCATGTGGGGGTGGACGGGGGGCTGATGCAGGTGCCTAATTCTACCTCAGCTCTAGGCGTTTTATATTCCATCCATCTCTCTCTTCTCCACTTCTGCACGGGGCTGTTGGGAAATGTTGTAAATCCACCTGCTTTAATTACAACGTTGATTAGCGGATATATCTGTGACAGTAATCGGAATAATAACACACACAGATGGATTTATACAACATTATATTGTAAATCTGTTACATAAGTAATCAGGTAAGAATCTAAAAGAAGCTGTGTTCATTTTTCAAATCTTAATTTTAATTACTCATTTTTTGCGTGTGGAACAGCTTGCTCTCAGGTGTGCGGATGCCCCCGTTTGCGGAAAGCTGCAGTTTACTGTTTTTAAAGACGAGTGCTGTAAATCACATCACATTCCCAGCATATGGAATGACAGTTATGGGAGTTATCTGCTGTTTCTCCATCACGCCCTAAGGGCTGTGTTATCTCTCTTTTAACCAGGCAGAAGGAATACAGACATCATTGTGGATTCTGTGAGGGGTCAGGAGTTTATACTTCCAGCACAGTAACACAAGTTGTGTTGTCTGCATCCCTGCCTATTTCCTGCGTTATTTATGGGTCAAAGATAGGCTAAAGGACTGATCAGGTCACAAGGGACCTACAGGAAGCATTATGCAGGTTTTTGGAAGTCAGCATAGAGTGAGTAAGTAGGGATTGGTTGCACACATATGGATTTGTGTGCGGTTGTTAGGAAACAAAACAGGACGTGTTCAGTTTATTTTGGTGATGTGGAAGGTCTGTACTTTTTCAGACACATGGAGTATGAGGAGAGAAGTGGTCATCCTGGGTAACAGGGCATTACCAGACCAGAGTCGTCTGTACTCATGGAAACTGGATGTGTCAATACCACAGGCATGCTGGATGTGGAGTAAACTATGCAGCCGTGTGGGAGTGAGGATGGTCAGGCATACTGGAACTTTGATGGTGCTGCAGATGTCTGGTATTTACCAAAAAATAATTACAGAATGCATGTCCTGCAATTTATGAACACACACACACACACACACACACACACACACACACACACACACACACACACACACACACACACACACACACACACACACACACACACACACACACACCATGTATACATCACTTCAGGGGACATTGACTTACATGCATTTCCTGAAGACTTATCCTAACCTTAACCATAACCAACACATGCCTAACCCTAACCCTAACCAAGTCTTCACTCCCTCCCTCATGGGGACCTCCATTATGTCCCTATAAGGGAGGCGAGTCCCCACACGTGACTGTAAACAGATTTAGGTCCCCACAAGGATAGTAATGCCAG
>NW_011340395.1:18371-53166 GCF_000735185.1 Notothenia coriiceps | reverse complement strand
ACACACACACACACACACACACACACACACACACACACACACACACACACACACACACACACACACACACACACACACACACACACACACACACCGTTTTACGCTTACTGTCTCATCTGTCAGTTGACAGAGTTTTCTCCCGCTCCGTTGCTTCTCTTTCCAGCCAGGCAGATGGTGTACATTCAGAATGAAAGCAGATCGTTTTGGATCGCCATCAGTTCGGTATTCTCTGAGCCTGTCGTGCATGGGGCTCAGGTTACTTAGCAGTGACTGAGCCCAACCAGGGCGTAGTCGCTGCCTTCCCTCCCTCTAAAGTGTACATATGTCCAGTCTTAAGTGTAGTGTTTTTTAAACCAAAGCAGCGGTCCATATTCACTTGCACAAACACTGGAGCTGAACAAGGGCTTCTGACATGTTTCATTGCGCTCTCCTTTGCTCCCTACCAACTACAAGATACCTATAAACCCAATGGGGTGCCTCCATGCTCTGCTCTTCCACATTCGCACACAGTTTCTTGTGAGCTCTACTGTGTGCAAATAGCAAATGCTCTGATGAACCCATTTCCCCATGCACCACCCTCAGTCCTCCACCCTCTGTGTTTTTATGTGACAGAATGAGCTGGATTTATTTTAGCACGCGGGCTCGGACCCCTTTAACAGGGCTGGTTTGAGGGCACGTCACTTTGAACCTCTCCTAACTGTAAGTGATTTTATGAGACGTGCCAGTCAGCCAGGACACGGCGCCACACTCGGATTGGTGGATAGCAGTGGGGATTCCAGCACACCATCTGGAAGACAGTGTACGTTCCTGAGTAGGTGATTATACACATATGTTTGTGTAGGTTTGTGTGTTTGCGTGCATGTAAAGGAAAAGGGATGGTTAGCTCTGGCTGTGAAAGGAAAAAAAAGTTAGGCATTTTCAGGGAGGCATCATACTGCCACTGCCAGCATCTGCTGATTTATGAGCTTGTGTAGGAAATCTCCCATTTGTCACTTTTCATCTCTTTTCTCCACGTTATTCTTTTTTTTTCTCTCTTTCACTCTCAATGGAATTCAGCTTTTCCCCAAATCTTCCACTGCCTCCTAAGAACAGAAAAGAAGGGAGGAAGGAGAAGGGAAAATGAAAGCAGCAAGGACGGAGCTGTTTTCCCCCCCTAACCATGTAGAACAAAAGGCCTGTCTATTTGGATATGTTTTAGTAAATATTCATAGTTGTTGACGCCTTACCCTGACAGCGTAATGTATTTTGTTTGTGGTAAGGAGGTATGTCATTAGGCAGTGTATACTTTCAGCGTGTAAATAATTCAAAGCGCTTGTTATGGTGGTGTCCCCTCTGCACTGTGGTTTAACCATTGTTGAACAAAGTAAGAAAATAAACATTGTACCTGAGTCTTGCATGCAAAACTGTTTGTGTGTGTGGAGAACAACATTTCTGGCCAGAGGGACACACAGGTTTGCTGCTCATACATACATACATGCAATACTGCACTGAGGTCACAGTCAGGTCAACTGTAGTCTGGAGCCTGTGCGTGCGTGCGTGCGTGTGTGCGTGTGTGAGAGTGAGTGTGCACCTTACTCACTCAGGCTCTAGCTATAAATCTTCCTCACCCTTTCCTGGCCCGCTGAGGACACAGTAGGAGCGGTTTGGGGTTTCACTCTTCTTTTAAAGCGGAGGAGAGTTGGAAAGGGAGGGAGAGGGTAAAGGGTTGGAGGGGAAGAGAGATAAATGAGGGAGGGGGCTTAATGAGAGCCCTGACTCACATGATTATGGTACTGGCTGATACAAATCAGGATCTTTCTCAAAGAAGTCAATTAACCCCCTCCCCCCTTGCATAATTATGCATGGATTGCTCCACTGGCGCTTTACTGATAGGGCTGCTCAGCTCAGCTCAATATGCAGACTCATGCTGCCTGCATATACACAGGCTTGTGTGTGTATTGTGAGATCCATCCATCACATTTTTTTTGTCTGAATGTCCTGGCTGTCTGCTTTAAACTGCAGGGTTTTTCATAGCCATTAGTTATCCCCAACCCACTCATCTTTCTTCTCACCTGACAACCTAAAAGAGCCAGTACCGATCCGAGCCAGGAGGGGGCTCCACCCCAGGAAGCCTCTGGTCATTAGTGCTTTAGGGGCTAGATGATGGCTGAACTCTGTGGTCAGAGTAAATAAGCAGTGCTGTAGAATGTCAACACGACCAGGCGGCTCCTTCACAGCACCCAGTGTTGACATAACTGCTCTCTTATCTGAGGAGCGCAAAGCCCAGCCCCACAATAGAACCATGTGCCAGAACAAATACAGTAAGGAGATAACACACACACACACACACACACACACACACACACACACACACACACACACACACACACACACACACACACACACTCACACTCACACTCACACAGGCCATGAGGGAATGTGTGGCATGGCACTAAAAGTCTAAACTGCTGCTGATGCCGGCATCCATATGGCACAAAACAATGCATTACTAAAGCAGGGCTTTACAGCAGTAGTGAAATGAAATTCATGCCACCAGACTGTTTGGTGTTCATGTGAGCTCATGAAAATAATGGGGTGTTTAGGATCGGGATAAAGGACCTAGACTCGGCTTGCGCTGCTTAACCTGGCAAAGAATGAAGGGCAGTCTGACAGTCATGAGATGAGCACTGCCGTCTGGCTCCAGCGAACGAACAGTTTGTGGACGTTACGGCTGGAGCTATCGTGTGTGTGTGTGTGTGTGTGTGTGTGTGTGTGTGTGTGTGTGTGTGTGTGTGTGTGTGTGTGTGTGTGTGTGTGTGTGTGTGTGTGTGTGTGTGTGTGTGTGTGTGTGTGTGTGTGTGTGTGTGTGTGTGTGTGTGTGTTAAGCTGAGCAGAGGGAAAGAAAGGTTACAGAGAGAAAGATGACAGTGGTTTTCTTTTCAAACCCTTGTTTAAGTACCTGTGTCACATTTGCTATTTTTCTGTGTCAAAACATTTCAGATGTTCTTCTTCCCCTCATTGCCTCACATCAGCCTAATAACTCTTCTTTATCCTCCTTCCCTGTCTCTCCCTGTCCCCCTCCACCTCCCCCTTCCTCTCCATTATGGCCCGTGCCAGGTCTAGACTGAGCTTGGCTCACACTGGCATTGTGATAACCTGATGAAAGCTGTTGCTCTCTCGTGGATATGAGGACACCCATATGTGCTACCTCTCACTGGTGCTTCCTCCCTTTAACTCTGCAACCATGACTCTCTCTCTTCGTTCCATGCACAGATTCCCCAAAATAATTTCTCTGGTCAAGCCTGCCACATAGCTTGAGGCTTTCCCAACACATAGGTGCTGACATGTTTTATGGCCAGTGGAGCTAAGCGTATATTAAATACAAATAAGAAAAGCCAACATGTGCACTCATAGGCCCACTGTTCAAAGCCAGTTTAATGGTTACTCTGGGATGTAGAGTTTTTATTTGAGACCCCAGAACACTACCAGAAGTGCCATTGAGCAGTTGGAAAATATATGATTTTAATTTCGATCCTGCTGACATTATATATATATATGGTGGTATTTTGTGTGTGTGCTCTTTCAGTGAGGATGGGCTATGGCAAACAAAACGAGCAGCTGCAGAACATCTGTTAACTTCGATCAGATGCTGCAAGCCTCCCGTAGCCCCTACAAGGCCCCCCTTCTTTTCTGTGCTGTTCCTGAATACGACCTGCAGAAGAAATACACAGGGAGAGAGGGGGAGGGGGGGGGTGTGACACGTGACTGTTCGGCCCGCCTACCTGTCCAGCGGGTTAGATGTGATCACCGCAAAGGAGATAGACGACCACAATGGTATATGTGCAGCCAACCAACCAGACAGACAAGCCATGAGCAGTTGATCAACATGATACCCCTCCCCTCCGTCTCCCTGGATTGACCTTGGATTGTGCCTTTCCTACAGTTAAGGACTACATCAAGCTAACCAGCTGGCAAGAGGAGAGGAGAGCCTTTTTATGGCTGCCCTGCTCTATGTTACACTCCATACGCTCATGTAAGGGTGAAGATGACCTTCTCTCCTCTGTACAGATTGCAGGAAATGCTCCTTATTCTACTCATGTCTGTTCGAGTGTGTTGCTGCAGATGTTGAGCAGGCCTCGGCAGCAGCATTCCACGGATGACCAGTGTCAGCAGTTGGGAGACACAACTCATATTTGAAGCAGTTTGTCAAATGCATTTTGTAAAATCATTTACTGTGTGATTTGGCTGACCTTGTAGGCACTTTAAGGTGTATGCTGTTGGTGACTGTGGGTTTGAAGGTGGTTATCTGTATGGGCCAACTGGATTAACGTCCTTCAAGTCAAGGATATACAAGCTTGTTATAAAGTGTGGTCTTTACAATACTTTATATGTGTTGGCCTTGCCTCTCCAGGTACATTTTCTCCCCTGGTTTGGAGGCTATCAGAACAAAATGGTTGCATTTGTCTAGGCTAACGCTACAAGAATTAAACCGTTCTCCTTTGTTCCCCTTGTGAACCAGCAGCAAATTATATTCAGGGCTGCAGAAAGACCTTGGGCTGACTGGCTAGTGCGGTGGCTCTGGGCTCTGTTATCTGCACTGTTCTGTCTCCGCGCCCCTGACAGGCTACATCAGACGGAGAGAAGCCAGAGCAGGGAGCTGCCTTCTGTTTCTCTCACACACATCACTCCAGGACTTTATCATATTACAGTCCAATCCAAGAGAACTCAGAGGACAGCAGCAAAGCAGCCTCTTCAACCAGGCCCCTCGTGTCCACCACTGCTCTCCATGACCTAAAGGAGGCGCCGGGCCGCAGATTAAATAGGGAGGAGAGAGGATGGGAGTACTAAAGAGAACAGGACATACCGACAAACCCCGGTTGCCAGTTGAATGCTGGGACTTATTGGTAGTTCTGACGGAGGGAGGGCTGGTCCTATGACTCCCCATAAAACAAGACGTTCATTACCCTCCTAGGCTTGAGGAATACTGATGGACAAACAAGAGCAGAGACACAGAAAGCAAGTGGGGCCAGGGAGCGGGAGGGAGGGAAAGTAGTTTTTAAAAAACCCAAAAAATGAAGAGAAAGTGTTTCCATTTTTGTAAGAGCGTGGATGACAGCAACTGAGGGAAGAGAGCTAGGTGATGAGGGAGGACAGAAATATGGAACTTAGCAGCAGGGGGAAGGAGTAAGAGTGATGGAGGGATGATGGAGAGGGTGTGAGGACGGAAAGGGAAAACCGAGAAGGGGAATGAGTGATGGGGCTCAAAGGAGCAAAGGGAGAGGAGGGATGAAAGGCAAAAAGGAGAGACAGCAGGCAAAATCTGCCCCAATGAGTGGAGCTGCTTGCAGATTTATGTGGAGTTGTGGGTATCATTATACATCAGCCAGAGGAGATGCCGAGACTCGAGGAATGTGACGCCTTTGGGGTTGTGTGTGTTTATCGGTGTATGTACTGCACCGCACTTTTATTCTCCATCCTCGCGCTGTTCATATCTCCTCCAAAGCAAACTGACTTCTGAGTTCCACAGAACACACTCGCCTGTGGTGAGGTAACATCCACCCACAGCCACACTCCACTTTTCCGAAGCCTATCTTTCTAGCACTGCTGGTTGAGAGAAGAAAGGTGTAGACCACCCAGGACCGGGTAGTCAAAGAGCTGCTTTGATGTGGCACAAGCATATGTGCAGTGCATGGGTACAATCTCTGGTAAAACAAACTCGCAAAACACAGTTTTACTGCCTCCTGTGCGGCATCATTACTCCTCGTCACAGGAGCGGTGGGATGCTAGAAAAGAAAAGAGTGTGAGAAGAGGCAGCCACCTCCTGTGCCAGGCAGTGCCGGGCTGAAAAACTGGAGCCGTATGGTCACCCTGAGGGAGGAGAAACCTGCCCAGTCTAACCACATCTCAATTAACCAATTACGTTCAAAGTTAACAGGGGACTAATTAGAGGGAATAGTGCTGAGCACTTGTTTTAATTTGCCTTTTTCCCAGTACCAGACACGTTTGTGTCCGTGACCTCGCTGGCTGAGCTTTGATTGCGTTGGCTGAAACATGGCACGCAAGCCAACGTTAGTCACCCATCCCTCCCCTTTGCCAGAACATAAAACCAATGGATTTAGACAGATCAGTCATCAGCTGTAAAACAAACCAGATCCAGAGCATTCCACGTGATGTTTCCAGTGGAACAGTAGAACCATGAAAATCCCATTTTTGGATCTGAAGATCGAAAGACCTGTGGGAGAATGTACAAAAGTGGAGTCATATCTAACTTAGCCGCTTCCTGTTTTCCCCTCTCGTATCTGGTCCTACAGATGGGTTTTAATGGATGCCAAATGGGAGGTTTAGTGCTCCGCTATTGGCCTGGCGGAGTATCTTTTTAACGTTGTCATATTAAGTGACTTGTGCTTAGGACTAGAGGCTAATGTGTGCTTCTCTCTGTGACAATATGCCTCAGGCAGAGAGTGTTTGTAACTTACCTCTAAAAGTACAAATTTGATCCCTGTGTTCAAGAGGAGGAGGGGGTGTTGCTATATTGGCTGCTACCACCAATAAAAGATATGTAGGCTGTATGACACAATTGTAGTGGGGCTGCTTTAAGCCCCAAGCCAAATACAGTGTGCTTGGAATAAGGCTGACAGCTAGAGAAAGAGGTGGAAATCCCTCTTTGACTCTTCTCGTCCTATAGCGAAGATATCTTTTTTTTAGGCTTTAATCAAATGCTATTACACTTTAAGTTCCTACATTCTTGATTAGCTGTGTGTGTACGTTTCAGCATGTGTGTTTGAGGGAAAGATTGTCAGGATGCAGTTTGAGGGGTGAAGGACTCCCCTGTTGTATGTGAGGCCCTGGAGGATTCCTCCCCCCTTCCTCTTTACCTCCTCCTTCCTTCTGCTTCAGCCCCCTCCTTACACTCATGTCTTCCTCTGTGAGATCCACAATGCTGGGAAGAAATGTGTCATTAACAGGGGAGACCAAAATAATGTTTATGGGCTTAAGCAGCACTGAAATCATTTTTCCATATCAGTGCAACTGCATGGGCCCTGTGGGGGAGTAAATCAGATTTTCTCCTCCCTGTGCCAATGGGAAACATCATGGGAAAGAAAACAGATTGGATTGTTAGAGAGATGGCCTGACGCAGCTGTGGGCGGCTCTTTTTGTGTTTGGGTGTGTTACTGTGTGTGTGTGTGTATCACGAGAGGGGAAGAAAGAGACAAGTAGGGAAGGGGAAGAGATCAAGAGAAAGCAAAATACAAATGCGGATATTTAGCATGCATGTGTGAATGAGAGAATGAGATGGATGAGCCCCACTATGGTAATCACAATTTTATGCCTCAGGAATAAAGAGCCGGAACGCAGCAAACGGCCCTGAAATGCCCTCATGTAACAATTGGTCAGTTAACAAGCACACTCACCAAAGTTTGGACAGATAACAAATGGTTCTCCTTGAGAAGTGTGTAGCTGCCCTGTATACAAAGCGCAAAATGATTCTGGCCTTGAGATCACCCAGAAAAATGTCAAGCCTTTATTGGCCATTCTATAAGAAACACTTGCATATACCAGCACACAGAAATCACTTACATTGTTACGTAGCATGGAGGAGAGATTTAATAAAGTGAAAAATAACAAGGAGTTGCTTGGAGACATAACACTTTTTTGCTACAATATGCACATCATGAATATGTAAGTTCTCAGAAGGTGAATGATAGTGAAAGCAGAGTTTGTGTTGTGACATTGTTTTGCTTGTGTGTGCTATTACACCTCTGTTGTGGGAGTAGGAAATGTGATTGTGTGGGTGGATTTAAAAGGAAGGTAATGGGCCTTGAGCTCATTTGTCCTGGCCTGGTCCTGCTGCTGTTTCGGATCTGTCCTCCCACCTCCTGTCCTGGCCTGGAATGTCTGCTTGTTGTGCATCGAGGCCAGTGACTCAGGACACTACTGCACTTTCACACGGATCACTTCAACACAAGTCCAAATGACAAATCCAAACCCAACAGACAAAACCTTTACTTTAGCTTTCTACCCAAACACTACACAAACATTGTCCAGTATCTTTTCTTATCAGTAGCATCAACTCTGGGCCACGTGCCCTGCACTTTACCCTAAAACTCTCCATCTATATCTCTTCCTACTCTGAATCCTTCACACTTTAGCCAGCCCTCACTTTTAATGACAATTAGTTTATTGTCTCTTTAACAACACACTAACCGGTCTGCTCCTGCAAATAGCCGCACCGGTCTGTGTCCAGCTCTTTATTCACTGTGCCATAAAAACCCTTTCCAGCAGGAACTCTTCCAGACATTACTATCTCTTCCTGTCTGTGTGCCTCAATGCCTCCCCCACAACGCTGTTGGCACAAGAGTGACGGGATTAGAGGTGGTGCCCCTTTTTGACAATGATTACCCTCAGATAAATGGAGGCTTAATGAATGATTTATTTCAGTAAGTTGAGGTGGAACACCCCTTGAGGGGGCTGGTCGAAAGTGGCACACATGTAACACTAGCTGATGTTTGTGCACTCTCCTGTACAAATAGTGACGGATAGGGAAATAAATAATGGAGAGAAACATATATTGGTGGGATAATGTTCTTTGACGTAGCTTCAACCTTTCTAGAAGAAAATATCCTTCAGAGAATTTTTCGCATAGCTTTTTCTCTGCTATCTGTTTTCTATGCAACATCACTGCCTGTTTGGATCCATTGTTGTTTTCAGGCTCCCTGCCAAGCCAGGACGAGCCAGTTGGACTAATTTGTTTAGGATTAGAATCTCATATCCCTATCATGTCAAGTTGTATATTGTATAAACAGCTGGGTGAAGTGCGTGGGGAGCCTTGACCCTCCCCACACCCATTTTATTTGCATAGTAGTAAAAAAAGAAATGTTCAGAATTAATTTCAACCCTCCGTCACTTCAATCTCGCGCAAGTGGCTGACCACGAAGCCACTCTGCAAACACAGGCTGTCAACTTTCAGCGAGACGACCACCATACGCACACACAATCACAAACTCAAAGCATAACATATGCTCAGCGACACACACTCCCACACACTCGCTGCTGCTCCCTCACTCTCAAACTTTCTCACAGTTCCTCACACTCTTATCTACACTTCTAGTCTCAACTCTCGCCCCTTACCCCTCCTCTGGATGTTGCCCTTTCGTACATTCTCCCTCTCTTCCTCCGTCCATTCTTTCAACTGCTTCTCTCGCTCCCTTTCCACTTCTCCCACCCCCGCACTGACCACATCCACTAAACTCACTCCACAGGCACGCAGTGTGGAGAGTGTCGGAGGCGTGCGCTGCCGGCACTTTCCCCCACCCCTGCACTGGGCCCGGCTCCAGAACTGGACCGCCTGCTCACTCTCTTTCTCACTTCAGCATGCTTCTGATCAGACCAGCCTTCCTACTAGAGGGGGGGCCCGCTCCCTTAGCCCTACCATTAAAACACCCACCAACCCAAAAAATATAAAGTCAGGGAGGGGATTTGTAAAGCAGGGGGCAAGTAACTACCCACACAAAAAAAACACTTGTTTCTGAAGTGAAGAGGTATCTGGCTACAGTTGCACTAATGTTTTCAAGATGGCTTTGACTGTTTGAAGGAAATCCCCCCTCTTTAGTAGCCATTTGAAATTCCTTCTGTGTTTTATTGTGAGGAAGTAGGCGCTGGGTTAGTCAGCGGCCCTCCAGGGTAGCGTGCAGTCTGTCTGGGGCTGCTGGTGTGTACAGTCTCCCAAACCAATCGTGATTCCCCGTGTTGCCAGAGAGGGTCAGAACATTTCGTTGTGTGTTTGTGAATGAATATGTGTGGAAAGTCTGAGTGACTTGTTCTTAGTCGTCTGATTTCCTGGGACATGGAACTATATCAGTAGGAGACTCTGATGAAAAAGACATATCCTGCTCAATATGTTTTTACTTGGTAAGTTAACTTTGAATTGTCTAATTCTTCACTCCCTGCTTTAGATTTCTCAAGTGTTAAAGAGCCTAACCAGGCCATTACAAACTTCAGAAATACTCTTCAAATATGTGATTAATACATGTGTTTGTGTCTTGTCTTGCTGCGTCAGAGTTGAAGCAGTGGAAGCTTTTATTCTTTAGATTTCTCGAGTGAGCCAAACCATAACAAACTTGCCTAAAATCAGAAACCCTCTTTTAATATGTAACCAACACATGTTATTGTGTCCGTTCCTGCTGTGTCAGTTAAAGCAGTGGAAGCAACAGTTATAATTCTAGACGCTGAAAAAAGGCAGCTCTTGGAAAATAAAATGATTACCTAACCTTTTGATTTAATTTACTTAAGACAAGAAAGAAGGGGGTTTGTGATCTGTCTTTGGATGTGAGTTTGGAAGAGTATATGAGCTGTGATCGCTCAGGGTGCATTATGAAGAGCTCCAGAGCCTGGCTGCCATATGGCACTGACCGCTGACAGTGCAACCTCAACTTCTTGTGATCGTAGGTCTAATAAAGGGTGTGTGTATGCGTGTGTTTCTGTGTGTGTGTTGTTTCCAACTCCATGCATTTCTTCCTCTTTTAGCCTTCCCTCTCTTGTGCTGGCTGATCACTGAGCTGTGGAGAACAGGTTGATGCCGTCACACCTGCAATTTTCTTTCTGTCTCTTTTCTTCTCTTGTCACCATCACTCTCAACTCTCGTTGTCTGTCTGGTGTCCTTGTCTAGACGACACGTCCATCCGTCCCTTCAGGCTGCCGGCTGCAGATAAGATAGAGAGCCGCAGACTAACCTGGCTCACTTTTCAAGAGCAGACTGAGAAATATGATGCACCTCGGAATAATTGTTCTTTATCTTCTTTTAGACAATAGAAATAGTCGTAGATCTGAGCTGTGTGTGTGTGTGTTGATGTGTGTGTACGTGTAGTGTGCTTATATGCCGAACAATGAGTGTGAACAGGTGTGTGTTTCTTCCGGACCAAATTTTGATCTGATTCCAAGGATACAAAGAACGCGTTATGGGTGGGTGCTTGCTGTCCTCTCAGCTTTGTTACCCATTGGGTTAGGGTTTACATCCTGTTATTGTTTAAATCCTTGTTAAGACACCAAATGACCACTCACCCATAAGCTATAAGTAGGGGCAAAGATTATGACTGCTCACATCCCACAAATGAACAAATGTTGCCATATTCAATTCCAGAGAAAGGTTTGTTTGTGTATGTGCTGAGCAGGAACTTGGGTGGGGTTTAAGGTATGTTAGAAAGGCTGTTGCTGAGCAGCACACTGACCATCTGCATCTGCCCACTGCTGTTGTAATAGCTAGCATTCAGCCTCCTTGCCTCAAGCGCTGTTTCTATTTCGTTCCCATGACAACTGGGCCTTCATTCTCCGCCTCCCCGCCTGCTGCTCACTCCGTGCCACGCACGGGGGCCTGTGCCTCGGCCGACATTACCATTTTGTGCATGTGTGTTTTGGTTGTTGTGCACAAACTGGACTCCTTCACCCTACACTTCCACACTGGAGTGTGGGTGGAGTAGCACTTAACACCTCCACCTCCACAGGATCTGGGATATTTATTTGTTTGTTTTAGTGTTTGTACATTTGAACCAATTTGAACACAACTGTACTAGTGACGGTGTCAGGGTGAGGAAGGTGGGGTTACCCATCCCAATGCTCCGCTCTCCTTTAATTCGTTATTAAGATTAATCTTCATTGCTGTCAGGGATCGGTACTGATTAGGATGCACATGACCCGATTTCCTTAAGAGACCATACGAGTGCACTGCTGGCCCCACTTAAGAAACCCAACTTTTACAAGGAGCTGGTGTGGTAGTGGCATCAATGTCACCGTTTAATAAGCTGCTAAACAAACAGTTATGGTGAGTCCAGCCCCGGTGCTGTCATGCCTCAGAGCTTTGCTCCACTTGTTCCGCACTGCTTTGGTTGGCACCTAAACTGAAACTGCCCCTACACCGAGGCAGACCAGCCCTCTTTAATAACCTGTGTTTTTTCTCACCAACACCTCTGATTCATTACGCTTTAAATGGTTTAGGGAGGTCATCATATTAAAACAGCGTGAGTGTTGCACATGTCCTTAGATTCCACAGTGGTATGAAAACGCTTAAGAAAATTGCAAGGGAAAAGCGTTTTTGCGCATCATGCACAGTTTACTTCTCAGCAGGTGGCAAACAATAGACAGAGCACAGAGGGAGGGGTCATTTAATGAGTGACAGACTGTGGAGTCAGCAAGAGCCAATGTGACAGAGGTGAAGGCTACTGCATTATTATGTTGTACTAGATGAGATTGGGCGATTGCCCTTCTCCCTGGATCACTGAGCGGTCTCCTGGCCTTGTATGAGTTGATCTGAGACCCTCCTAAGGTTTTTCTTCAATGCCTTTCTCCCCGAACATAAGTTTGAATTTCAAAGATCCCCTTGCCTTACACCATGACATTCCCTTTTTATGTATTGTAACTCTCCTCCCCATGTCCTTCTGGCAGATGATCTCTCCTCTCTTGGTGTGTAAAGAGGGGCTTCATGGCCTCTCTTATGTCACTCTCATTGTCTCTCTCACCCCTTCTCTCTCTCTGGGGCGAGGCTGTTAATAATGCAGGAGGATTAGCTGATTTATGTGAGCCGCAGGCACCGAGGAAAGCTGGGGTTCCTGGGGGCGACTGGCAGAAAGAGAGGGCAGAGAAGTGTGCAATGTTGTGGGCGGTGGCATGGAGCCCTGGGTGTCTGGATGATGGGGTCTGGATGGGTGCCTGGCGAGCATACTGGCAATAATCCACTCCCTACTGCCCCCCAAACCCCAACCTCATTGTGATAGGGGGTGGCAGCAGAGAAGGAAGAGGCAATGGGGTCTGAAAAGGAGAAAAGCATGGATACTGTCATCAGGCTACATCCCTGCAACATGTACGATGTTGCTATGGCACCCATTTTGACGTGGTTGCCTATTAGTATTTTATTGTTTCCCTAGCATGTTATCTAAAATACATTTTGTGTACTTTGAGTCAAAAGGTTGAGTCATAAAAACAGTTTTCAAAGCATGTTTGTGCTGTTGTACGGAACAATCTATTACTCAAATAAAGAACCTACATGTATAGCACTTATATTATGTATGGTGAATAGGGATAAGATAATATACTTTATTGATCCCAAATTGGGATACAAATGTGTAATGTTTAGGTAGGTGTGCTGGTCTTGATGCTTAATGTTGGTGCTAATTAGTAGCGCACACACACACACACACACGGTTGGTTTTAAGGTGGTTTCTGAGGAAGATTATGGTTGGGGATTGTGGGGGATTTCCACCTGTCTTGGGCTGTGGTGCATAGTGTTTCGAGGTGTGTCTGCCTATTTCTATGTGTGAATTGTGTGTGTGTGTGTGTGTGTGTGTGTGTGTGTGTGTGTGTGTGTGTACTCGTGGTATTTGAATGCTCCTGTGCTCTGGCCCATGAGCCACAAGCCATCGGTGCAGGAGCCAGCTCAAGACTGATGGGTTTATTCCTGCTGTCTGCTCAGAGGATGCGCTCGCTCACCGCTTGGCTGATTTCGACTTCCTTGCAATTGTTCTCACACTCCCAGAAAAAAAGGTTGATTCATGTTTGAACTGATTCATGCTTAAAGGAAATCAAACCACACCGTGTTCCTTGTTAGATCAGCTCGTCATAATGGTTGATAATTAATTTGAACCATGTTGCTCTCCTCAACGTTTTCATAGCCAGTCCCGTGTGCACAATGTATGATACACCAATGTGTGAGTTTGTGCAAGTATGAGCCTGTGTGCTCTCATCCAGGCACCATACATATGCATGAGACTTCACGGCAGTGTGACTTGGGGGAAATGAATGTGCAAAGAGTCGGGCACCTAGACCCCTCTCTCAAGTGCACTGGCGGGCGCGTAATGGGAATGTAATTTAAGCAGTGGTTAATCAGTGTGTTTTCTCCAGATTGCCCAGCAATGCATAATAGACAATCAGCCCCCAGTCACACGGGCGTTGCTACGAATGGTCAATTACTCATCATAGTCTTGTTAAACACACAGTTCAGCCAGCCAGGGACAGATTGCTCTGCTGGTGCCATCATTATGGTAAAGAACAAAGCAAAGAAATGCTATGTGTCAGAAAGAAAGCCGGAGAGAGAGAGGGATAGAAAAGAAAAGGAGGGTTGGGAAGAGGCATGCGCATTGTGTGTTTTTGCTCATCGTTATGGGACAGTGGAGGGAAAGAGACGAGAGGAGAGGAAAGGGCCACTGTCATAAAGCAGAGGGAGAAGAATAAGGAGTAAAACGCCAACATGGAAACAAAGAAGAAAGTACGGGATTCTCAGAGTCATGCAGCGAGAAAGGAAGAGCGGAGAGACAGAGAGGAGGTGAAATGGAGCAGAGCAATAAGAGAGATTGAGGGCATGAAAGTGAGAGATAGAGAGCATAAGATAATGGAGGGAGGGAGAGAAATTGAGAAAGGGACACTGGGGAGCGGGAGCAAAAGTGTGTGAGAGCGAGAGGGAGAGAGCCTGAGAAAGTGTGTACTCAGCTGTGAGATGAGACCTCTGTCTGCCCGTGGGGAGAGGCGGTGTGAGAGGAGAGAAAACGAGGGGAGAGGCCCAGGCTGTCAGTGAGGGGGAGGAGAGTCTCACACTTTTTCTCTCCCACACACACACACTCATTCAAGCTCTCCACGACCAAATCGGCCTGGCTTTGTGATTCCAGTGGGCTCCATCCTTTTAGATCTGTTGTTTTTTGTTATGGTCACACTCATGGCCAATTTGCACTCCTCTAATTCTAACCATGTTTTCTCTCCTACCTTTTTTCCCTTTGGGTACGCAGGCAGTGGATTGATGGGCAATTCCTCCGCCTCCTTCATGGGGACCTTTCTGGCCAGTAGTCTGGGTACCCCCTCTTCCCACCCGTCTCACCCTTCCCGGCCGCCCTCCTCGCCCTCCTCACCTTCCTTCCGGGGCGGACCTCACTCCAGCGCCTCGCAAATCTGGTTTCCCCATTCGCATGAAGGTACCTCAAATCACACATGTACACAAACACATGGCCCTGGTCTGACCACATATATTCATGTCCTGGAAGTATTGGGGACAGAGCTTCACAGGGTGTATTGTTACTCTGATATTGTGTATTTTTAGGTTAGGTTTCCACAAAAGCAAGGCTTGTAATCATCCAGCAAGAGCCAGGCTCCATCCCTTTTTATTTGAAAAAACCAAAATAGGTCTGGAGTACAGTGCCATGGTTTCTGGATGGGGACACAGGGTCAATAGTTGAGCCAAGGAATCTAGCGGTATTCAATTCACGTCAGCAAGAATGTCACTCAAGACTCTCTGAAGCAGCACGCGCCAACGCGGGCTAATACAAAGTTGCAGTGATTGCAGAGCTTTCAGCTGGTGTCTCCATCACAGCTTAATAGGGTAGTTCCCAACCAATGCTTAGGATTACAAAACCCTGACACACACACAGAAAATATAAACACACACTCAGTTCAACACGTCACACTTCTTTTTAGATACAGCCAAGAAGTCAGACAAGGATAAAGTAGAGAGATTAATCTGTTGGGGTATTTTTGAAATGTTAATGCTAAGAGTGATATATAAATGTAGGACCTTTTCATTGCCACCCACTGATCTATTAATGCAAGGTCTTTCTTTCTGAGACTGCACATCTGTCACTGTTTATAATCTTTTACTAATTACAAGATGTATTGGCAGCCCAATACCATCTAGTGAACCACACTGGTAGAAGTTGTTGGACTCTTGCTATTTCAGCCCTCTTGTATTTATTTTCAAAGAATAGCCCAGCTGTTACTCCATGGGCGAACGCCAGTGGGTTGTATTTGTTATTTGTGGTCACTGATCAGCGTCGCCCCAGTTGCCTGATGTTGGTTTGGGGCTGATTGGGCACATACAGCTGAGATGCAGTTTTTTGTGTCTGTTAAGCCATTGCATGCCCCCCCACACACACACCCACCTCACTCTTATATCCTGACTAGGGATTGTGTCAGTGGACAACTGCTACAGTGGTGAGAATATCTGAAACTCTAGACCTTTTCAAATAAACATAGAGACGGGACAATTACATTTGAATGAGATATGAACTACCTTCGGCTCAGTCTGAGACAATTTCCCTCAAAACTAATTTTGTAATCATTAGTGTTCCTTTTACCTTATAGTTTCAGGGTTTCATTGTCAAAGATTTTTGTTCTTGTGGAAAAGTAGAATAATATTAATAAGAGTGATGATGATAATGCCAAGCCTAATAAAAGTAATGGAGGTGATTATGACTGGGATTATTACTCAGTTGGCAATGGAGGCCATTATCTCTATTGCAGTTTAATTGCATATAACGCACTAAGAGCATGATTGAATCCAGACTGTTCATCAACCACATTCAGCTGTTCCCTCCTCAAGATAATTGCATATTGTCTTTTTCCTGTTTTGCATAAAAAGCAAGTCATCAAAATGAGCGGCACAATTACCCAGACTCTCGCCTCCTCTCTCCGGGTGTCAGCAGAACCCCACCAGCAGCAGAGCAGGCACTGGCTCGTGTGTGTGTGTGTGTGTGTGTGTGTCACTTGTAACCTTAAAGATATTCTCAGAATGTTCTTCTTTTTTTGTGAGCAGTGTGTTTTTAAAGTGGCTGTTTGCATGCAAATCCAAGCATAGCAGCTCGAATTTGTATTCAAAGATTACTGTATGATCCTCATGTCTCAGGCATATACCTGTCATGGTGCAGAATGTCTTTGTCTCTGCTACTCTTCCAACACGTTTGCCACAGATTAAAGAGGGAACATCTACCACGTATTGAGCAATACATAACAAGGATCTCATTAGCCACTCAGCATCCATTCACTTAATGTCATAATCGTAAAATATACGTCTACATTAGGTAAGTGTCTTAAGAACAAATGCTTAGTTTCTCTATACGAATATCAATAGCAAGCTTTTAAAATAGAATTATGGTGAAAGTCAGATAAAATGTGATAAAAAAAACACCAGGGAACAATCCTATCTGAATGTTTGGTTTTTAATGATACAGTACAAAAGGTGTAGACATCATTTGGAGGTAGATCTGCAACAACATTCACACATGCGGCTTATGGGTTTATTCCATTGAGTGCATGAGAAAAAAGCAACAAATGTTCAAACATTTTTTTCTTGAAAATGAAATGTATAATCACAAGATGGTTTGCCTGAATTTCCACTACATTAGACATCTGTTGACTAGTTTTTTGAGATATTCTGCTGACTGACATAAAAATAAGCCTCTAAACAATAGCTCCTTCGGGAAGATAATAGTAATAGTGATGATAATAATAATAATAATAATAATAAAAACGATAACAATTAATACTTCTGCTAATAATAATAATACTAAATAGTCATTCTAATTAATTACATTTTTATTCTGGCATTAGAAGGCAACATCAGAGAGAAAAATAAGTGTTTTCAATAGTTCTGTGTTTTTAGTCTCTCTCTTTAGATTGACATTGTGTGTACTACACACTGTTGTTTATCTGCTGAGTGGAGACATGGACTCATTGGCACAGAGTTTGAGAGGGAGAAAGCGGTGGCAGTATATGATTGTGGGTGGAGGAACACAGCAGAGAAACTGTGGTGAGCGTTTTAATAAATGTAATGTAAAATGTTTTTCACAACACCTGGTAAAACGGATTTCTTCCTCTGAGCTTTTGGAAGATTTATTTTCATGTTTGGAGCAGTTAAATAAACAATGAACAACCCCCCCTGAATCAACTGAGTGGAAAAATTAAAAAAGAAAAATAGACTAAAGGAAAAAAAAACCTGCGGGCTCCTCGAAGGCCTGAGGCCAGCTGGCTGCAATCCAAATGACTTATTACGGTATGCCAAAAACAATTGCAGCCTCATATCTCTGTCAACACATAGACACACACAAGCATGAACACACACAATTGCCTGCGCACACCTGTCTAATCCACTTCTGTTTGATACGCCTTTCCAAGCCTATCTTCAGTTGTCCATCTTTCCTTCTGTGAGCAGTTGCAAGCCTTTTTTCCTTTGTGGGATTTAAGATGCACCCCCATCGCTTATTTTCCATACTCCTGCCTTTCATTCCCTCTCTGGCACACTCTCTCTATCTTTCTCTAGCTCTCTCTCGTGCCAGCCTGCATCCCTTCCTTTCAATTAGTCAAACCTGAAAAGATCCACCACAGCACTGCCCCTCCTCCACCAAACCCCTCCTCCTCCCGTTCAGCGTCTTGATGGTTCTGTCACTTTTTCTCAATTAGCGGACCTGACAGGCAGCTCAGCCTGCTCCTCCTCTCGGTCCTCTTCTGCCATGCTCTCTCTCTCTCTCTGTCCCATCTCGAAAATGTTACAGCCATTTTCGTGCTGACAATTTAAACTTTGGGCTTATGTTATTTTGCCTTTTAGCAAATGAAGAAACCCACATGAGGAAATATGGGCTAGTGTGAGGAAGGGAGAGCGAAACTAAACACTGTCGTCTGCCTCTTATTCAGCACGCTTAATTCTCCACTGCCTCTAGGTGCTGCTCTATATCCAACCCCCTTCTTTGTCCTTCATGTCGGCCTGCTTCTCTCAACCCACCATGCTGTGAGAAATACCTTCAGAACTTCTGGAAATCCCTCCCTGGGATGCAGCTCTGTTTGTTCTGCCGCTCGCCCCTGCTCCGCCCGTGGAAAAGAGGGCAAGCGCTGTGAACTCCCTTCTGTCATTCACTTGCCGATGCTGACTCGTTTGTGTGTGTGTGTGTGTGTGTGTGTGTGTGTGTGTGTGTGTGTGTGTGTGTGTGTGTGTGTGTGTGTGTGTGTGTGTGTGAAGGGAGAGAGAGCGAGGCTGCTGTGCAGTCAGCAGACTGCACTAAGACCCTGCTCACGTCGCCTGCAGCAGCAGAAGCAGCAGCAGCTCCCCTTGTCCTGCCCAGATTAATGGCTGAATGGGCTCTGCCGTGCCCAGCAGTCCCCCTCTTGCCGCCCCAATGGAGGGCATGCTGAAACTGAGCGGGCTGGCATTATCGGGCACAGCCAGACCACGCTGTGAAAAGGGATTACGCCGTCAATCGTCACGCTCACAAACAACATGCTGCCGCAGAAAAAAAGCCCCTCTCCCGGCTTGGATAAAGCCTACCAAACAGCTCTCTGCTTTTTCTCCCTCCCAAAATCAGAGAAACATTTATTTCTTAAACAAAGGATTCCCCCTTTCACACTGTAGATGAATTGGCATAAATGTGTGCTTATTACTCATTAAAAAAGCAAGACAATCAAGAAAGAGACAGACAAAAGGGGAGAGATAGAAAATAGGTTGAAGAAAGAAAACTAGGGAAAAGGTGAGGGCATGTAATTATCACCTCATTGCCCTCCTCAGAAAGCAGCACCTCCTGTGTTATTGCAGGACTGTTTGCCATCTCTATGCATTTCATTAATTAAGATGGGAGCATGCGGAGGCCGCTATGAGACGAGGTCATTAAGCCCACCACAACACTCCTCCTCCCAAGAGCCAGCTCACAGCACCGGGTCCATTGTTCCACCGGCAGAAAGTGAGACATTCAACACCCAGAGCTCCTGTTAAAACCACGGCGCTGCGCACACACACAGCCAAATGAACTGCATCTGCGTATCCTGGATCAGGCCTCACGCTTACCAACACAAATATGTCTGTCTTTCATTTAGCTTGTACAGCTATGTTTTCCTCCCTTTATCCCCCCTCCTCCTTCCTTCACTATGTATGCGAGTTGTTTGAAACTAAGGCTGGAGGGTGAGGCAGGTGCAGCATGAGGGGAAAAGAGATGTGACACACCTGAGCTTCTTTAGATGACTCAGAGGTCACTGAGATGGTTTAATGTGGTGGAACGTAGACATACTGTCTGAAAAGAAGCACAAAAAGACGCTTCATGTCTCTGGTCTCGTTTGTCTGTATTTTTCTCCTTCGCTCTTCTTCCTGCCCTAATACTCTTTCACTCATGGTGAAAGTGCATTTATAGGTTATTTTCCTCATTCTTCATTAATATCTCTGTAGGCTTTTCGTATCCACAAGTATATGGGTAGCACACAGGTTCATTCATGCATATTACATTACATGAGGTATTCAGTAAAGAATATGCACTGCAATGTTCAGTAAAATATTTGATCAAGTGAATTTTTGAGTATTTAATTAAGAGCAATTGTGTTAAATAATTAATTATACATAAGTAGAGATGGGCTGATTAAATTCATGTTTATTTGTTTTAGTTACCCAATTGTGTAAGCGGGTTGTCATAGTGATTCTTTGTCTAATACAGCGATAGGCTTTCATCTCAATCCATGTTTTCTCTCTCCTCGCCCTTCAAAGTCTTTTGTGTTTTTGAATGTCCCATTGCAAAAGGAGTTTTGTGTTTGGTTGTGGTGTAAATCTCCTCCTGATGGGCTTGATGCAATAAGCCCAGGTGTACTGGCTTAAGGGCCCAACATTGAAATGACCTTTTACCCCTGGTCAGTAAAGGTCAGCTCCCACCCCAGCTCTCTCTTCATTGTAAACACAAGCTTCAAATCCGTCCTTATCGCTCCATCCAGATGGAAAGAGGTGCCAGTGCCAGCTCTGAAAAAGAGATAAAGAAAGAGCCATATATTCCAAAGACAAATTTCGTACAGCAATCTCCAATCTTGTCTTGTATTGTTTGCATTCTTAACTCAGGCAGGAAAGGCAAACATGACAAGCAGAGCCAGTACTTATTTGCGTATGAACACCACCAGCTGCATTGGACCTGAAGGATTATGCTGGGTTAGTCTGGATAACTACATCTTGGAGGTTATTGTCCTGTCTTATCAATTATCCCCTCTCTCTGCTATCCGTTTCAACAGCTCCAGGGTACCCTCGATTCTCAGGGAGTCTGGCCCACACGTTTCTTCCCATGAGCCACTTGGATCACCATGCCAACAGCGGAGTTCTCTACGGTCAGCATCGTTTCTATGACACGCAAAAAGGTGAGGCAGGCGATGATTAAAATGTAATCAGACAGAAATAAGACATCTAAATCCAATTCAAACAACATAGTATGGTGTAATTTGATGTGGAATATTTATATAAGGATGCCTAGGGACACTATCATGAGAGCTGAACGATCTAATTTTGTCATTGCCTTTTGTTTTCTTGACTAATGCATTTGTCTTCACTGTCGTGCCTTCCTTCCTCTCAGAGAACTTTTATCTGCGAGGTCTCCCTTCCCAGCCACCCCTCATCTCAACCAATCACAGTCTGCCACCTATGTCCAGGGCAGGATCAGGACACTCTCAGGGGTCCTGCAGCAGAGACAGAGATCCAGGGGTAGGGGCAGGTCTCCATAAGGGCCTCAAAGAGGGGTCTGTGGAGAGAGGAGTTGTGACTGCTAAGGACAAGGAGAGGACCAGTAGCAAACAGGAGGCAAAGGAGAGACAACAACAGCAGCAGCAACAGCAACAGCAACACAGCCACCAGCCGCCCCAGCCCACACACCACCACCATTCCCTCTCCCATCAGCAACACCCACACTATCCACAGCACCCACTGCCTCTGGAGGAGGTCAACAGTCGGGCCCTGGAGAGGCATAAGGCATCTCTCACAATGGAGTACAGTAAGGAACACCTTCAGAGTATGGGCAAGCCCCTCAGTGCCTGCTTGCACAATGGAAAGATGCAAAACGGAGATGCAGGAGCTGGGGCAGGGGCTAAGCCCCCAATGCCCAGCTGTGGGGGGGAGGGCACAGTCCTTGTGGCTATGGGAGGTGGGGGGAGTAGCCAGGGCATACATATGGTTCCCAGTAGTAATGGTCGCTGCGGCAAGGAGGGGATAAGTGGGGAGATGAGGATCAGTGAACAACCTTCAGACTGTCTGGAAAGGAGTCAGGCACAGCTCCACCACACTCTTTCCTACTCAGTACCCCCAACCTTACACATGGGTTCTGCTGCGGGGGGTGCACACCCCCATCAACATCCTCATGCTCACCCCCATACACATCCACACCCAGGGGGCTTCCACTGCCTTCAGCTCCATCCCAGCCACCCACACCACCCACATCATTCCCACCACGCACACCATCACCCAGACTTTTTCTGCCCGCCCCCTCCGGCTCCTTTAGCCAACCCTGCCTCACATGACAGGGGGCCAGCCAATGTGGGGCGAGAACCTAAAGTCACAGGGCCTACATTTGTGCCATCAGTGGCAGGCCTGGGGGACAAATCCAGTGGTCCATTCCAGCATGGTAACCCCGAATGCCGCAGTGTGGTTGGTGTGGTTGGTGGCGGCAATGCCAAGGAGAAGGTTGTAGAAAAGAATGGAGGCAGTGGGCATCATAGTAGTTGGCACAGAAAACAACAACAGCAACAGCAGCAGCAGCAACAGCAACAACAACAACAGCAACAACAACAACAACAACAACAACAGCAACAACAACAGCAGCAGCAGCACACATACAGAAAGACAGAGAAGGCTCCGGATTGGATGCAGGCCCACCATCAACATCTTCAGCCCTCACAGCTTCCTCAACCTCCCCAACTACAACAGCCTCCACATCCCCAACAGCAGCACCAGGTTGTACGATCACGCAGTGCTGAGTGTGTCAACAGTGTTGTGGACATGGATGTGTTCAGACCCTCGCTGTCCCAGGGGCCAAAGGCTGGACACTCAGTCCCACATTCTGTCAACACTTCTCCTTACAGAGACTGTTCCCATCCAGGACCCCAACCACACTCCTCCCCGCTGGGAAGTAAAAGCATAGTCCAACATAGTGGAGCTGGGGCAGCCCATGGTCCAGGTCCTGGAGTTGGCTGCACCTTACAGAGAGATGGTCAAAAAGTAGCCAGGATACGCCACCAGCAGCATGGCCGACCTGCGCCAGATGCTCCTTCTCCTGCAGAGTTGAACCAGGGTACTAGTCAGGAACTTAAAAGAAAAATGGACATGTCTCCTTATGGCTACAGCAACAACAGTGGGCAGCATCACCACCAGCAGCCCCCAGTGCCATCATGGGCCATGAGGCCTACCCAACACATGTCCCAACCTGATGAGCAGGGGAAGTCTTACATAGAGTTAGGGGTGACTAGTGGGCAACACTCCCAGCAGCAGCAACAACAACAACAGCAACAACAGCAGCCAGGAATGCCACTTCCCCAGCCTCCCCCTGCACCTCCCCTCAGTCAGCAACAGCAGCAGCAGCCACCACCGCAGCAGCAGCAGCAGCCACCACCACCACCGCAGCAGCAGCAGCCACCACCGCAGCAGCAGCAGCAGCAGCCGCAGCAGCAGCAAACGCAGCAGCAGCAACCTGAGCAGCAACCTGAGCAGCAACCTGAGCCCCAGGGCCAAACTCAGGGGGAGAGCAGTGCTATGAAAAGCTTACTTAAGTATAGCAACCAGCAACAGCCACTGCTTCTCTCCCAAAAAAGCCCATTTGGGGGCCTTGGAAGCCTCAAATCAGCTGCTGCTGGGGGGAGCTGTGCCATGCAGGGCAACAAACAAACTCTACCTTCCAGAAAGGGCCCAGCCAATGACAACGAGCGCTCTGATTACAGCGGGCGAGGCCGGGATATTGGAGACACAGGACATGGGGAAAGCGAGGTGCGGCAACCACCAGTGGGAATTGCAGTGGCTGTGGCCAGACAAAGGGAGCCACCATGTCGATCTGCAGACGGTCATCCAAACAGCCGACAGGGCAGGGTACATCCCTCAGTCAAAGGTAAGGAGTATAAGTCACTGCCTAATAAACAGATGCAAGGAATACTGAGTCAAACTAATATGAACCCTCAGCACTGTCACTATGTATCTTGGGAGTCATATTAGTGTTTTGAGAAATGGTGAGGGACTTGGGAACATATCCTTACCAGGTGAAATCTAATGGTTAAGCTAATACTTCTCTTGCAGGACCGCCCCGCCCCATGTATCCCTCAGATCCCACCGAAGAGGAGAGGAAAAGGATGAGTGGGGAACAGTTGGGTTTGAATTGCTTGGATAGAGAGAGAGATGCTTATATCAGGTAAGCTAAAGAAAAGCCTTTGCTCAAAGCCTGTTAAATACATTATTTTCAGAAACCTTCATTTGTATTTTTCTGTTTTTTTCTCAACCTAATGCCAGGGATAATAAGGAAAGGGTGGAGTTTGCAAGAATCCACCCCTCCAACAGCTGTCATGGAGACCTCACCTCTCATCTCATGGTCCCAGGAGGGACTTCCCTCCAGTCTGGCCAATTAGGAGATCCTGCTGCACATTCTGCTCACCATCACTGGATGCCAAGAACTGGAAGCCCATCCCTCTGGATGACAGGACACTCTTATGGTAAAATAATATTGAGTACTTAAGAAATTAAGATTATTCCAACAGTGTGACTTTTTACAGTGTTGCAGATCATGTAAATAAGGCAGTCTTGTCCTGTTTTAACCATTTATGGAAGAGTTAAAAAACAAAGGTGATTATACGCTCTGATGACCTACAGGTCAATTATTCTTGCTCAGCAGAACATTTTGAGTTGGCCTTAGTGTCTGCAGAGCTATGTGTCATTTGAAAGTGGTGCATAATACAGCTGCTGAAATATAACATTACCTGAAGAGAGAAAATATTTAAATCTAAGCACGTTTTCAATTGTTCACGGTCAGGATTAGAATTGATTTTATAATGAAGTGATTATGATTGGTAGTTGGTCGTTGTATATTTGTAACACTGATTTACCCACTATGTGGTGGATATATACATCTAACCTGAAATGCTTTCTATAAACCAGGAATAGGTCATTCAGCACTGCACCAGAATCTACCCCCAGGTTTCTCTACAGCCATGTCAGGCCCTCTGCAGCCAGTCCTGCCTCTGCCTCAGGACCCCTCTGCCCAGCTGGTGGTCCTGCCCTCTGAGCCTTCCAACCATGCAACGCATCACCTGGGTATGCATAACTTTGCTTTCTCCTCTGTATACCCTAGCTTACTTTTGAAAAACTTTTAATGTGTATTCATGTACCGCCTCGCACATGAACGTTAACATTAACAGAATTGTTGGTAGTTCATCAGCAGTCTTCACAAGATCCCTCCCTGTGAAGACTGCTGATGAACTTCCCTTTAAGGGGCCCATTCAGAGAGACACACACACACACACACCACAATTCAAACATTTCCTGCGCACCACCTGCTCGGCCCAGCAGGAATAGGGCTTTCATTGGTTTGGAGTACGCATCCAGAGCAACCCCACACATATTCACACACTGAGTACCACGTCACAGAAAGGGGAAGAGTGAAAGTGCGGGAAAGATTCAGTGAGCAGGCTGTGACATTTAATTAGCTCACAATCCTGGATAGTAAGTTTCCCTTTGTGCTCACCAGGAGTTTTAGCCAAGAGGGGTACTGCCTCCACAAAACCTATCTATGGTATTTTTGGTGTGTCTTTGAGAAAAGGGGTGAGGGACGAGTCAAAGGTGAACAGGTTCTTGGGGTTACTTCAGTGTAGACCCACTTCTTCGGAAATTGGACCTCTGTCATAGACACCCACACCAAGCTGTATTGGTCCTTGAAGCCACAACATGAATAGGTTGTCTACACAGACATGGGAACTGAGTTTCCTGCAGGGCCCTTTCACAGACTCTTTTCAGCTAATGTTGCTGGACAGGTCAGAGTTTTGGATGGAAAGTCCACACTGAATGCTCCGGTGAGACAAACATTTCCAGTCCAGTATTTTGACCTCTGATCAAACTACAGCCAACCGCATCTGTTCACATTTCATCATTGTCATGACTTTTTTTTTTCGCCATTCCAGCAAATTCTCAAGACAGTTCTTAAGAGACAGCTTTCTGTTTAGAGCGGGGGAGAGTGTGGGATTGCTGCTGCCTGGGGAGATGTTGTTCTGCAAAGTCAAAAATGTTTTTTCTGAACACATTTGTGGTTGCTATAAAATGTGAATACAATGATTTTTAAATGATCCATAATGATTTCACTGTCTTACAAATGGGTGTGTAGGAGGTAGATAATGACAGGATAAGGATATGAATATCACAATGTTGTGTTGAATCCAAAGGAAAAAGGTTGCCTAAGTGTGTATGCACGTGCGTGTCTTTTTGTCCTAAGGTAGCCCCCTCCGTTACAATCCTCCTCCTTTTTCTCATTAGATGTGATGGAGCAGCCAGGGCTGTGGCCCCCTGTGTATGGCGCCCGGGGCCCACCCTCCCACATGCAGCATCCTGCTGTGTACTCCCGATCCCAGTTTCTACGGCAACAGGAGCTGTACGCTCTCCAACAGCACCAACAGCTCCAGCATCAGCATCAACATCAGCACCAGATCCACCAGTCGCAGCAACCACAACCACAGTCTCAAACCCAGCAGCAGCAGCAGCAGCAGCAGCAGCATGGGGCTGCGCATGGCATCGACATCCAACATCATGCCACTCAAAACTCACAGGTGATTATAAGTCAAAGAATGCAGGAAACATTACAATTGCAGTATATTTGTATCTATATATACACACATGTAAAAGATAACAAATCTCAAGCAGAGTGAGTGAGTCAGCCTCACTCTCTCACATGACTACAGCCTATTTTTAACTCACCTAAAATGGTTTGGGATTTGCTGACTTTGTAACAGGGATTGAGTAAATCAATGAATATAGGCAGCAGAGCAAGTAGCTTTAAATGTCAATATTGCAAGCAATTGGTAATTACAGTGCCAAAATATGAATTCACTTGTTTTAGATCTTCTAGATTTGTAGGGCCTTTCAGTAAATGTGAAAATGAAAATAATTTTTTTTCAAATGCCATAGATGCAAAAAGGGCCGGATGAGCCCTCTGTGGAACTACAGGAACTCATTTCAGAACCCAGAACGTCCAAACCTGCCAAGCCCTACACTTATAACGCACCTCGGAGGAACACCCCTCCCCCCGGGGCCTGTGCCACTCACCTGTCCCCTTGTTGCCAATCCCCTTCACTTCGGCCACATCCCAGAAGCACTCCCTCTACACCCTGCCCTGCTCCCAGCCCTGCCGCAGCGGCCCCTCACTCGCCTGCCATCAGCCCTGCCCCACACCAGATACCCAAGGGGGCCGAATCCCAGGAAAAGCGAGGAGAGGGACAGCCCCCTCAGGACTACCCACAGTGTCTGGAGCCTGGTGAGAATAAGCAAGCATATGTATATGCAAATAAAAATGTGGCTAAAAGCTTTCAAGCCGCCTCTCATGGACTGCATGCAATTGCTTCATTAAAAGCCATCAAATAACATGCCGTTTGTATTTAGTTTGAGATTTAAAACTAAATATGGCAGACACAGAAGGAGAAAAAGAATTGTAGGGAATTTGTATTACTTTGTAAATTATACCCAGTGGTAATTGGAATCGCTACTGTCTTAAATGATCCTTTTTCTCAGCTGGTGTTGTGGTAATATGTGTGGTTGGCTCTGTTGGCAAACTCCTGATTGACTGAACAGCTCAAAGCTACAGAAAATGGCTGCTGGCTGAGCTGGGGCTTTTCACTACCGTTACTTCGGTAATGACTGAGAAACACCTCAATAGCAGCCCTCACCTCTCCTGCACCCCCTCCCCCCCCCGGCCCCGCACTCTCTTCATCATCATTAATGCCTGCCTAACGGCCGCCGCACGCCAGAGGAATTGTGTCAGGTGCTCTGATAAACCAAAGCCTGGCACACTTCAAAAAACCCACTCACACAACATTGCATGTGGTCCTCTACCCCTTCTTACTGCTGGGAGATTAAGGCAGAATGCATTTCCTTTTTCTGGTTTTCATCGCCTCCAAAGGTAGCCAGGGGACTAATCTTAGAGAGGCCCTGATGTGAAAGGACTTTTGATTTGCATACAATTTTCATCAGCCAAATATCATTTAGGAAATAATGTCACAGAGATATTTTTGTGAGAGTTATATCAGAAATGTTTCTCTTATATTGACAATTAATGATTTAATTATCTATATTTCCTTCTCTCTATAGACTTGCCCCGTGGATACACCTACCCTGCAATTTCCATGGGCTACAGGAGCGGGCCCTCCCCCCAGGATGTTCGACTCGCTGAGCCAGCTGATCTGGAATCAGTTCAAGTGGAGCCTGCTGAGCATACTCCCGAGTCTCTCTCCAGTCTGGGGGAGGAGCTAGACTGCCAAGTGGTTGTCAGGCCCCTCCCAGGGCCACTCCCGTCGGAGGAAGTGCAGAATGCGGAGGAGGAAAGAGTTGTTGATAGAGTTCTGGAACAGCGGGAGGAGGGAGACGTAGCAGCGGTGAGAACATCCAACTATGTGCCTGGAGAGAAGGAGGTGGAGGAGCAGGGGCCCGCTGAGGAAGAAGTGCAGGTTTGCCCCCCTGCTAAGAGCCCAGTGTGCGAGGCTGCTTTGTTTCCAATGCCGCTTTCAACAGAGGAGCCTGAACGGCCAGAAGTTGTCGTCACCTTTGAAGATGACGATGCAGCGGTTATTGAGGAGGGCCAGGTCAACAGGACCAGAGAGAAGGAGCCAGAGCTGCCCACCATCATTGAGCTTGACCCTGCTTCCCCTGCAGCCCCCGGGCCTCAGTCCTCGTCCATTGAGGCAGCAGAGGACAGCGACCAGGAACAGAAGAGCAAGATGACCCCTGATGACACCACACTGGATTTTGTGTCTCTTTCCCCTGCCTCAGTTATTGCCCCGAGCCCGAACCAGGAACCTGTCGCAGCGCCCACAAAACCTCTGGTCCCCTGCTACTGGAGTCTGGAGTTGCTGATTGCGGCTGCCTTCTGCACAGACGTACCTCCATTCCCGCTGTATCCTCATAGCACCCCATCAGTTGTCCCCTCAAAGTCCAACCCCCACCACGGTATGGAGCTCCTGAGTGAGCTGGCAGATCTGGAGCTACAACAGCAAAAGCGCACCAGTGGAAAAAGCCAGGGTGAGGGACAGTGTGTCTTCCTTAACTCACGTAACACACATCAACATGCACACATAAACACAATCCTATCAGCACAATGCACCTCATTCCCGTAGTTTACCCTCATTCTCCTCTGCGTCCACTGAGACAAACTCCAACTCCCCCCCCAGGCCTAGCCTCCGTCGCTCTGCGCTCCCTCCCAGATACTCCTCTCTTCCTGCTGGTCTTGAAAGCCTCTGGTGGATTGCAACATCTCCCCAGAGAAGATGTCTGCATGCCTGCTTGCCGTTTCTCTTCTTTGGTGTGTTAAAAGGCACTTTTATTTTCTAAAAGGCTGTTCTAACGATGCACAGGCCTCAGGAGAGGCAGTAGAAGCAGGAGGACAGGGCTGAACAACTACTGAGGGGTGCACACCTCCTTTTTCTCGCTCCCTCTCTTTCCCTTCCAGCTTTCCTCAGAGAGCTGTCTCTCTGTCTCTCCATCCCGCCACTGTTTGATCCACACAAGTGCACAAACGCACACACAAAATTGCAAATACGCACATTAAAAAGAGAGAGACATACCAATTGGCTTCCCTCTCTCTCCCCTACACACGTTACTGAAAGTTAGTGTGTAATCACAAAAGCAGTCGATGTTTTCAGCACCCTGGAGCATTGCCTGGCTAATTAGACCCCATTGTTTTAAAGTGCCTTTAAAAGCTTCCTTGTTTTTCAAAGCACCATGTGTTTTTTGTATTCATGCAAAAGAATGTTTTGTGTTTACCACAGCATCCTAATGCATTTAACTGCTCCCAAAAGAGGGTTCTATAAAAAGGGTATCATCAACTGATACCAGAGTCACTGATGTTGTCTTTGTGATGCGATAGTGTTGACAGCTCAACGAAGTGGCACATGTCAAGTCACAACAGTAGGCTTTACCAAAACAAGCACTAAAACAAGTGGAAAGGATGAGTATTTTTATTTATAGAAGGAAAGATTCTAGATAGTGTTACTCCACAAACAAAATGTCATTCTTTCTTTGTCACAACACTTCAACTCCTCATATTCAGCCTTTATCTTAGTCCATAATGGCAGTCCAGTCAGTTCCATAGGTGGATAGGAATATACAGGAAGAGCTTGGCCCAGATGGTCTTTGACATAGTAGCATCTGGTTACTCCACATTGATTTAACCTCTCAAACAATATGCCCCTGGTTCCTCATCCTGGTTTATTGCACAATTTCTTTCTTTCTCACCATTTATCCGCCATATCACAAGCGACATCTTTAATGCCAAATGTGCACTGACTTTTTTTACATAGACATTAGCTTCTTTAGGCACATTTTAAGGCTTTGTTCAAATATCTCTTCTTAAAATCAAGCATGGATTGTGACACAATATGACCCAAACAATAATTTTGTTCCCGTTACAGAAGATGAGCTGCTGATGTTTGACCTCCAGAGCCTTGCTACCCTGGCCACTGCCCGTGCTCTGGAGATGGGCTCTGAGGAAGGCAGTACTTGTGGTTCAGGGCGACACTTCCCCGCCCGTAGGATCCTCAATTTACGTAGAAAATGCAGCTGGACACCTCGCAATGAACCAGTAAGATCCCGGTGTTAATGCCTTGAATCGGAATGCCCCTATCAAGTTGAAATGTCTTTGATTTTAGGATGTTTTTAATATAACCATAAATGATGTGCCCCTCAGGTGTGCCCGGCCAAAGGTAGCATGGAAACAATAGACGGTCCTGAACTTGCAATGCGTGTGAAGTTGGCTGAGCTACAGCGGCGCTACAAAGAGAAGCAAAAGGAGCTGGCCAAACTTCAGAGGAAGCACGATCATCAGTGAGTGTGGCTCTATCCTCCTTACTAATGCCCGCCCTTTGCATTCAGAGATTTCAAAAGTAATCCAAACTTTAAAAATCAACTGTCCTCAAGTATCAGATGATGCCTTTTCTCAATTATTTGCTGCGCCATCATTTTTTGAGTTAAGATATGTTTTTGTATCCCAGACTTTGTCTCTCTTTTCCTCACTGTTTAAATCTGTGTTTGCAAGCAGGAAAGAGGAAACACCCCGAAGCCCAGCCAGACGGGGACCTGGACGGCCAAGGAAGCGGAAACCTACCCTCACCTCAGGTCCAGTGTCCTCATCCGAGGGCCAAAGAAAAGTCAAGTAAGTATCACAAGCCCATCTACGCTGGCTGGCTATAATCCAATCTTGCCTGAAAAACCCCTCAGTATCTCTGGCGTACAGGGACCGCCTCTCATTGGAATACACAGGAAATGGGAGAACACACAGCTGAACCATTCAAGGAAGTCCCCCATTTCTAGTCTAACCAACACAGGAGCTAATTGTATTACAGCAGAGGTGTCATTCGTGGGTTTATCTGCTAGTACATAATGTTTATATGTGCTTGATATATGGACTACACATACCTAGACTGCTCACAAGTCTCATTAGGCTTCTACCCAGCTAATCTTCAACCTATGTGGCATGACTGTAGAGAGCATGTTGAGCTTAGCTAGGCAGGGGTGGGGGGGCTCAGTGACAGGCAGAGGATGTAATTAGAGTACTGTGAATTCTCCTGTAATCTTTCCCAGCAGCAGGAATGTGACACACACCACTGCCATAACCGCCCCGCGGGGTCACCAGGGGTCCAAAGGATAACATGATGGTCAGACAGTCCAGGCACTCAGTGATAAGCTGACATTTAGAGCTCTAATACTATGTATCTGCGCGTATAAGGAAAAAAACAATTAGTGGAATACGGTGAGCAGAGCAACGAAAGAAAAAAGAAAAACAGATAAAGCCATACTGATTGCAAGGATGATATTCAAGGAAAAAGGACCCTGCTATTTCTCAAAATTGGTTGATGAAGTTTTAGCTATTTAAAAAAAAAAGGGGTGTTAGTGCTATTTGGTGGATGTGATAAACCAAAAGGTTCTAGGGGATAAAGGTTTCCTGTGCGGCTTCAATTAGCCTTGTCATCAGGGGTTTGAAAGGCTTAGAGCACTAAATGTCACCTCGCAGCATTCCCTCTCTCTCCATCTTCCCCCTCCTCTTTCTTTGCTGTGGTTTCTGGGCAACAGTCCACCATGTTCCCAGCTGCCCCTTTGCGGTGTCACCTCCACTCTCCTTCCATCCATATACCCCTGCCCCCTCGCCAGGCCAGCACTGATCCGAGTACAGACACTGATGCTGGGTGACAATGACACCAAAATGAAAGGGTAAGGGGCCAGGGCCCTGCAGCAAAGTACAGTGGAGGGAGAGGGGGGGGGGCGCGACAGGGGGTTTGTGTGATGTTTTGCAGACCACAATACAGTAAGCCGCAGCAGAGGCACCTTTTTTTGAGGCAGCCAGGCTGTTCACCCTTTTGTTGATGTGTGTGTACAATGCAGAGGAGAATGACATGACACATCTGAACAAGGGAGAGGCAGACAGGGGACTGATTAGCCCCATGTTGCTTACACGGCAGGGTTATGTAAAAGCATGTACTGCACATGCCACTCATGCCGCTACAAGATACTGATGTTTGGGTGCTGTGACGGAGGGCAGTGGGTCAGTTGGTAACAGCCCACCCGTTAAGCGTCTCCCGACTTATTTTGCTTGAACCACAGGAAGTGTGTGTGTGTTTTAGTGAGCGATAACTCCAAACCCTCCCTGCTCGCACATTCTTTGCATCGGCACGATTAGATATGGATGCAACTGTGTGCTCATAGGCATTAATGCAGGGATTGTTTGTTTTTGTGGGTGCCTGTTACTCCTGTGTGGTAGAGCCCTGGCGTCCTTTGTGGGGCTGCTTTTATTGGGGGGAAGACTGGAAAGAACTGCTGCTATCCAGCAAACCCTGCTAATCAATTCTGTTTAATTAGTCACTGTACGCTCAGCCCCCCACCGAGGGGAGGGACTCTGTCATATTGTGTTTGTCAGCAGCGGAAGGCAAGCCGTGGCGGGATCTGCCTCACAGACAACTCACACTTCACTGACGCCTCTGACGCTCTCCCGCCCTTCAGTGGGCAGACAGTCCCACTGCCCGACAAACGCCTGCATTTTGTTATAGATGCACGCTGACACACACTTTTGATTTTAAACAAAATTCAGTATAAATTCATTGTTCAGGTAAACACTTAAGCACACATTTGGTTCCAAACAATGTGCAGTTACAGAATTGTATAAATATGCAACAAAGAACAAACATGAAATGTTAAATGCGCTTTATTTATCTACTTCACATTTAAACCCTGCCTACTCGGTAAATGTGACTGATTTCTTCGGCTGCACACACACTAGGAGAGGGGGAGTTAATCTTTTGTTGAGCATGGCCTGGCTCACGTCGGTGTGGTCTATGGGCAGGCTTCCAGAGGGAAAATTCAAGGGCATTTGGAGTGGTTGGCCTGTGATGCTGCTCAGCGTAGGGGAAAGAGTGTGCCACAGTGATATGAAAATGCAACTGGAGAGCTATGATATTCACTGAGAACAATAGAGCCGCATACAAATGCAATGCCTTCCAACCATTCAGCGCATCTTTCAAAGCAATGCAGTGCTTCACAAGCTGCACAGACCCTCCCCAGATGAAGCGTTAAGGCTTCTTATGCCACACTGCCCTCGAACAATCCCAGGTTCCTTGTTAGATCACAATTTCTTCAAGTGTATGGTTCAGACACCGGGCTCTCCATGTCCTTTTTTGTCATGCTGTTCATCAGACAGAGAAAGGAGACTTATTAGATCCCAGAGAGAGGCGACTCAACTCTGTTTCCCCCTGTGATGTCCTACCCCCTCTTTTTCTTTCAAACCACCACCGTTCTTTTTCTAATGAATGCTTCTCCCTTGTTTTGACTGGCAGGTCGATTGGGGCGGGGCTTGCCCTGTCGCCTGAGGACCTAGGAGGGGGCGGAGACAGCCAGAGAAGGAAGAAGAGGCTGTCCAGTCAAGGCTTTGAGCGCCTCAGCAGCACACAGGTCAGAATCCCCTTGTCCTCCTCCGTTTTGCCCTTTATGCAACATGAAATTAAAGAGACCACTCTTTGTTTCCTTGCTTTTGATATATTCTTTTGTTACACACTATTCCTAATTAGCTGCTACCCTCAGGAGTCAAATCCTCTGCTCTCGGTCTTAATATCTTTTTCATTGGAGCTTCTACTGTTCCTTTTTCTTCCCTGTGTGTGAACAAATGAGAGCCTTCTCCCTCTGACGTTCTGATGCTTTTGCAGCTGCTGTGACCAGGAGTGTAACTGGCTTTCTCATCTCTCTCTGTTGCAGCAGATAAAAGCACAGGGCTGCAGAAAAAGCAGTCTTCACAGCATTCTCAGCTCCAAGCTGGCCGATGATGTGACTCAGCTCAAACAGAAAGCCCAGGGTAAAAAAATTCTCTCAGGGACGGGCTCTAGGGACAAGGAGGTTTCGCCTTGCAACTCCAACCCCAAGCATGGACACAGAAGCCAGGGCTCAAGCAAACCTGAGTTCAGGCGAGAGTCTGGGGGACAAAGTGACACAGGTAGATGCTGCCAGACAATAGTAATGATTGTGCCTCATACCGTTTGGTTTTAATATGCAGAGTGCAGTGTTTTAATTTCATTCTTAACCTAGATATGTAATTGGTTTTTGCAATTTCTTTCAGCAGCCAGTGTGGACAGTGGCCCCCAAGATATCTGGTCTGGACTAGTGCACGGTGGACGTAAAAAGGGATCCACCACCCCGACACAGGGCTCCTCCCGTCCCAGAGCAAGGAATCTCCGTGGCCAGAGGCAGGAAGCAATGGAAGAGGGGGAGAGCTCCCCTGCAGAAAGTGACTCCTCTGATCAAGGTGAGGCAGAGACGACTGAGAGCTACTTATGAGACAAATACTGTGATGATGGTAAATGTAACTAACCATAGCAAATGAATAAAACATTGTCCTCTTATAGTCACAAATACTGGGTGGGTTTCCTGTTCTTGACCATTTTTGGTGGCAAGTTTAACTGTGTAAACACACACACACACACACACACACACACACACACACACACACACACACACACACACACACACACACACACACACACACACACACAACTGGGTTCTACACTCCCACAAACACAGACAATT
>NW_011340395.1:1985-18021 GCF_000735185.1 Notothenia coriiceps | reverse complement strand
CTAGTAATAGTATGCTATACAAGTATTACGACACACACACACACACACACACACACACACACACACACACAACTGGGTTCTACACTCCCACAAACACAGACAATTGAAGGGAATTGAGGACCTCTGATCGGCTAGTTATGGAAGTGTAGAATAGAACAAATGAAAAAATAAATGCTACCCTAAAATATATAAGCAATGGCTGCAGTGCTTAAAGGACATTTGAAAAGTTAAAAATAAAGCAACAACTGCTAAGATACAGTTTTTATTACAGACACATTGGGAAAAAAACACCCTATAAAATCCAGCAGGCCTTTTGTCAATTTGTTAATCCCTTTGAAGGCAACACGAGTTGATTAAATAGGTGTTGATAAATGTTTTGTAACGGACGGGGGTTTGGTGGACATTCGACACCTCAGCGATCGCCTTGTTTGCTGTTCTGGGCTAGATGTGCGGCCACAGCTGTGGACATTTGCCTGTAAGATGCTTTGACAGCCCTAGAGACTAGCAGCATGAGTCAAAGAGCTGCTTGAAAACATGCACATTAGCTCTGTGACATGTGGGTTCACATCATAAAATAGCACTGAGGGGAAAACACTTCATACATCATTCCTATGAAGAGTTAAGAGAGGATATTGAATTTTAATGAAGTGCCAGTGAATACTCGCTGGTAATGACGTAAAGAGATGGATTTGAGAAGCCATGTTAGTTTATAAAACCGGCTTCATAGTAGAATCCTAATGCTGTATTGTTTGCTGTCTCCATTAGACGATGAAGAAGAGGAAGGCAGTTATGATACTGACCATGCTCAAGACTACAGGATCCAACAGCCCAGAGAGGTCACCTCTAGCTCCTGCATGACAGGTCCGAGTCCATCATCTGTTGTAAAACTAGAGGCCAACCAGAAAGCCAGGAACAAAAAACAAAGACAGGAGCTTTACGGTAAGACTGTCCTTTGAAACTGATTCATGAGTCAACAAAGCTGCCCCGCATCTTCGTGGGAAGCGTCTGTTCCGTGTTTCTCCCGCTAGCTTTTAGGCTTCGTCTAAATCTGTTTCTCTAATTGAACTTCACAGGATCCCAGAGTCTGTCTGGAGCAGAAGGCGAAGTCAAAATAAGGAAGAAGACGCCTCGTAGGATAGGCCTGTCCCCTGCAGTCAAAAACCGGCATGAAGACCATCGGCCTGAAGGGGTCAGAAAGCCATGTGGGCCCAGGTCTAAGGAGCCTCGGTGGGGCAGCCTCGGGACCAGAGGCAACCGCTACCGGAGGGGCATGGGCCTGGCCACCTTTACCACCACCAGTGAGAGGCTAAAGAGGGCGACCCGCAAAAGCACAATGTTGAGAGGAGCCATCAATAAGGTTAATAGAAAGCATTTGGATATATAAATGTTACATCATAAACATCTACTCAAAATGACTTTAATGGTATAACAATTCTGCACATAAATGACTAGGACTATAGTGGTGATATTTAACAATTCACCTTGTCCATTCTCATTAACAGAGAAGAAATTGCTGGTCGGTTGGGGCAACATCTTCACAGACTGAAGACAGCAACGGACGAATAACCAAGGAGCAAAAGGTACTAGAACCGGAGAATACTAAAAGCACTCAATCCTCACTCAACAAGGAACAAGCAAACCACCAAACAGAATCCTATTCTCAAAAAGTCCTTCCTACATTCTATTAACAATTCTGGTGATGTCTTACTGTCCCAGTTTTCTCACCCTGAGGATGGTTACTGTAGAACTATTAAAAGTACATCGCACATAGCCCAACCTCCTGCTGAGTAATCTTAGGGGAGAAAAGGATAGGAGAAGAGATGTGAGAAGGGGGGGGCGGCTCACACTTTTCGCTGTGACAGTGTAAAAAAAGGCTACTGATAGGAAATAGTACAGGCGCTGTGAAGCCCCCTGCGGTTAATTGCTACTTTGAGTACCATGCTAAACAATTTCTTCTTTTTTTTCCTATCACACTATCCATTGCCACTTTTATTTTGTATCCATTCCTAAATCCATTTATTCTTCTGTGCGTCCCTTCTGTTGTACTTTACAGCCAAAGGGGCGAGCAGTGAGTCTGCTGCTGGAGAGCTTTGCGGCCGATGAGGGCTTTCAGATGGATGGCAGCAGCTTCTCAGAAGAAGAGGAGGACAGCAGCTTCTCTTACAGCAAGAAATGCCCAGAAGGCAAGAGATTACACAGGATATCTTGCAACAGTGTTTGAAGCTAGTTTCAGTGATGTGGTGAATTATTAAATGCAATGTTTGCCTTTTGCTTATACAGTTCCCAACTGTGTCCTGACCAAAGAGCTCTTGACTGATGGACTGAAGGTGCTGATCTGCAAAGAGGATGAGCTACTATACGCTGCAAGGATCCACACACTGGATCTCCCAGACATGTAAGCACACATTGGAAGTTCAAGTGATAAAGCAGGGTTTTAACAGACCCCATGTACATATCTTAAATCATATTCTCCTATTCATTTAAGGAGGTTGTTGAGGTTGTAATCACAATAATTATATTATTAAAGGGGCAGTTTATGTCAAAGTCAAAATAATAATATTACTTATTGTGCTATATATCAATCTGGAAGGTTTCGATGTGAGTTGGCAAGTGTTGGAGATATTGGCAATACAAACGTCTGCCTTTTCTTGAATATAATGAAACCATACTGCAGTCAGGCCTACAAGGTGTAATGGGTAAGGCTCTTTAAGGATAAAGGAAAGAGGAATTTAGCATGATGGGACTAGAAGTATCCACCAGTATCCAAGTTAGCCTATTTTGTATCCATCTTAATGTCATTCCTTAGCTTAAAAACGCCATCCATACCTAACTGAGTGTTTATTTGGTTCTCCTGACTCAGGCAGCAGAAAGATGTTTTAACAACAGCTGAGTGGGAGTCACATATGACATGTGAGCAAGGCAAGCATAATACAAGCATCTGAAAATATATTTTTCTCTCTCTGTTGTGCTTTATTCTCTAGCTTTAGCATTGTTATCTACGGTGAAAGAGGAAACCGCCCAAGAATCTATTCATTGGAGCAGCTGCTACAGGAAGTTGTAAGTTCACCCTGCTGCACAAAACACTCTTTGCTACAGGAAAAACCATCACTTGTTTGGTCTCCTTGGTCACTCAACACTTCTATTTCTCCTAAACATCCTTCTCAACCGCCACAATCCTTCATAGCCTTTCAGCCTCTCTGTCTGGTCCTTTAGTTTTCAGTCTTTAAACCTCCCTTGACACTCTCTCAGGGTCATTGAGGCCATTAAAACCCTTGAAATGCATATGAACATTATGTGAGACAGGATCTTTGGGTTTGTGAGTGTGTGTGGGTGAGATAATCCTACAAAACACCTGGATCCACTCCCATTTTAAATGAAATAACTTAACATCTCATTGCTGCTTGAGTAAAATAGTTGTTTACTTTAGAGGATCAGATCAATACAAACAAAATGGCGTTTGAAGAGGGTTAGGGTTGCTAATGATGACTGGAAATGATCCAATAGTGTAGAGCTATCCAACCTTCACACACAATCTATATTTCACGATAACATTGTTCACCCGTTTTAGTTTCTTTTTCAGTTGCAGCTGGTGTGGTTTAGATTTTTCTTTCCCTAAACCACAAGATCGTTAGGATCTGTAATTCACACTCAAATTAAGATACAATTACAGTTTACGCAAGTCATTCATGAAATGAGACAATTATATACTGTAGAAACCGCATATCAGTCTTGGCTGGTGAACATTTGCATTTAGGTAACATGTGCTTCTTGGTGTGCTTTGTAACCGGGATAAAGTTATAGTGTTTACTTCAGCAGGTGACCTTTGTCCTATTTTTTGGAGGATGCTGGTTATCATGCACTAATACAGTAGCAGCTAGGTCAACTGAAGCAAATACGTCATACCCACATCTTCTCCAACTGTGGACATAAGTCTTCACTATTGCCAAACAGGGCACAGGACGTGGTGTTTGCACACAATAGAGTAAGTAGAGCAGAGTTTGACTTTGCAACATTGTTCCTTAGATTAATAACTTTTGCTGTCACTCTAAATGGGGGAAAGGAAAAGCAGCAAGGCATGGTAACATTAATTATAAGTGAGCTGCTTCTTTTTTAATCAAATGACTGGCAACACTTTCTCCTTTAAACCCTTGAAGAATTACTAGCCATAATGTTAATGTTTTGAGTCAAAGCAGGATCAAATGTTACGTAATTATTAACGGGACATTTTAAAACCTGGCATTTTTAACTCTCTTGTAACACTTGCTCAAAATAACCAGATTAATTCATTACTTGCAAATGATTCAATTACTTTCTTAAACAAACTCATTTTGTACAGTATTAGGTTTTTGTTTATTTTCAGTATAAATTCAAGAGCACTCGAAATAAATCTACTGTTATATCTCCCGAATGGCCAAGCATTATTGTAACTGTCGTCAAGAAGTTAGATACTAACTAAGCGCTTACATACTAACAAAGCACTTATAAACTAGCAAAGGACTGGCTTATCTAAAGCCAGTTGAGTAGCACTTAAAATGGTTTGGCTCTATGAAACCTGATGTACTTATATGATTCTGTTTTCTTCAAGTTTGTATCTTGGTCGAATGCACTTATTGTAAGTCCCTTTGGATAAAAGCGTCAGCTAAATGAAATGTAATGTAAAAAAAATCAGTTTGCATCAGGTTCCTGTTGTTGGAGGACCACACATATTAGTCCATTTAGTATTTGACCACTTGCCTCCTCTGTCTCTCATCCATGTAAGCTCGCTCATACCAATTCTCCCAGCAGCTTCACACAAAGCACTTCTGGCAACTTATTTAAACACTCATTAGATAGCAGCTGGTCCTAATTATGCCATACTTCCACTTTCTTTTCTTTTAAATTAGTCCCAAAGCCATTTATTTGACTCTGACACCAATGCCCCGATTTCCACCGTGCTCCTTCACCCTCCCCCATGCACACATATACACACACTCTTAAACACACCCACATCCACACCTCATCAGTCAAAGGGTCCCTCGCCATGGCAACAGTAAATGAAAGCAACCTGAAAGAGCCCCCAGTGAGTGGCGGATGCTGGGGCTGCCTGCATTGTTGGAGGGAGGATCTGGCAACCTGCAATCACAAGCCCTCTATTCAGACCCTCTTTAGTATTACTCAGCAAGTCAGGATTTACTGCATCATGGCTTCCGTTCCTTTCAGCCCTGACTGGCACATTGGCATGAGATAAGTGCCGCTTGGTAATGTGGCACAGTGGCTGCCCATGCACAATGCTCTAAGGCTCTCTCACTGTTTGTAAGCGAGTGTGTTGTGCATGCATGTCTGTCTGTCTGTGTGTGTGTGTGATTGTGTGTGGGCTGTAATGAATCCTAATTATGTTTTGGTCTTGCCTTCAGGTGCTGGATGTACGGCCAGAGTCGGAGGCTATACTCAATGAAGGAACCAGGGTGTGTGCTTTCTGGAGCGAACGTTCACGCTGCTTATACCCAGGTTACGTTCGCAGAGGTGAGACAACAGCTCTTTCTATATCCGTTTGTCCCGTGTGACCTATGTATCTTAAACTATTCAGTTGTATGTTTAAACAACATGTTGTGCTCTTGTCTCTTGCAGGTGCTTCATCTGATGAAGGGAAGCAAGGAGGAGTGATGGTAGAGTTTGATGATGGAGACAGAGCGAAGATTTCTCTCCCAAACATCCGCCTGCTGCCTCCAGGATACCAGATTCGCTGTAGGTGTCTCCTATTCTGTGGAACTGGGGATGTTCCCTTCCATGCTACACTCTATTGTCTACCTGAAAGTAAATGTTAATAAGCGTCTGCCTCTTGTTCATCAGGTGGCGAGTCATCCCCTGCCCTGCATATACCCAGTGAGAAAACAGTCAGGAGGTGTTCCAGTCTGGAGCAGGCCCCTTTCAGTGGCAGACCTTCAGACCGATTCAACATCATCAACACTTTAACAAATAGCCAAACTTTAACTGTCCACAAAAGAAGACCTGGTAAGAATAATACCCCCCAACTCTTCATTTCACCTTAATGTGTATGTCATAGTGTATATGGGGTAGCATTGTTCTTTTATGGCTGCAGTATTACATCAAATGAAATGTTCCCAGAGACCTGTTTCATAATTTGCAATATTTCTCTAAAGTATTACATTTTGTTCACTCTAGGGAGACCAAAGGGTTCTGGTAAAAAACAAAAGCAGCAGCAACAGCAGGCTGAGAATGCCAATAAAAGTCCTTCACCTTTCTTGGGTTGGCCTTCGTTGAGCAACAACAGGAAGCGGTCGTCGGACAACCTATTTCAGCTTAATGGGACGCCCAGGAAGATCTTAAGAGGGACAGAAGATGACTTCTTTCCCCTGTCTAGGACCCAGCCAATGTCCTCCACCCCAGCCAAAGGCCTTTTCAGCAGCAGCTCTTTTGAGGTGGACTCTTTCAGCAGCATTGCAAATGGCTACTCCTCTTTTTGTACTCAGTCTTCAGGGTCAGGTCCAGGTTTATCTCAGGGCCCAAGAAGTGGGCTGTATGCCCAGAAGCGCAGGCAAGATGACCTTGTAGTTCCAAGGAGCAGAAAGTCTGGACAAGAGTTCTTAGTCAAGTTAGATCATGAGGGAGTGACCTCGCCTAAGACAAAGAATAGCAAAGCTCTAATGTTGCGAGCTGGATCTTCAAGTGTGAGTGGTATGCCCAGGACAGAGTCGTACTCTCACCCAGTGCTGCTGGTTAAAGACAACAAAAAGGGTGGTGCCTCCAAAGTAGAACTCCTCCTGAAAGAAACCACACCTCAAAGGAAGCCCTCTTATTCTCTGCGTATGGATGAATATGGCGACCTGGGTTTCAGCTCTCACAGAGAGTGTCACAGCTCATACTCTGATCTGGATGATGATGATGATGAAGATGATGAGGAGGAAGAGAGGAGGAGGGCTGCAGTAGCTGCAGCCTCAGGAGGACTAAGGACGGCTGGCCGCTTCCTGTCTCGCCTCTCTGTCTCCTCATCGTCTTCTGGTTCTTCAAGCTCCTCTTCTTCAGGCTCTCTCTCTAGTTCCAGCCTGTGTTCCTCTGACAATGATTCCTCCTACAGCTCAGAGGATGAGGACAGTTCTACATTGATGCTTCAGAGTTGTCTAACTTCCCACCGGGGGCTTCTACAACCCTCTGAACCCTCAACTTCTTCAAGGCCACACTCGCACTCCTTTGTGGCCAAAGCTGTGGCTGTTTCTAATGTCAAAGGAGGCCCCCCGGACCACGTCTCCAACAGCAAGTCCCTAAAGAGGAAAGAAAGCTCCAGCTCCACCTCTAAATCATCAAAGGATTTTTTAAAGAGACCTAGGGTGCTTCCAGAGGAAACCTCCTTTGTTCCAAGGCCCAAGATGTCTTCGTGCCTTGCAGGACGACCAATGTGGAGGTGGTCAGGAAACCCTACACAGGTAGGAATAGTTCACCCATTCTTCTACTGCATGATTTTAGCAAAGATATATCCGCTTTTCTTTCATAATATGTTCCAATACTAAATCATTAGGTCAAGAGACATATTCATCGTCAAACAATATGTGTTAATACGTCTTGTTTTCCACAGCGGCGAGGTCTAAAGGGCAAGGCGAGGAAGCTTTTTTACAAGGCCATTGTGAGAGGCAGAGACACAGTAAGTGTGGGTGACTGTGCTGTGTTCCTCTCCGCTGGACGTCCCAACCTCCCATATGTAGGTCAAATTGAGAACTTGTGGGAATCTTGGACCTCTAACATGGTGGTCAAAGTCAAATGGTTCTACCACCCTGAAGAAACCAAGCTTGGCAAGCGGCATCGAGATGGCAAGGTGAGCCGCTATGGAGGATAACATTTTACGGAGACTGTTAGTTATTTGTTAGAATGACATTCTTTCTCTGTTGGTTCATATACAATGCAACTTACCCTGTGCTTTCCCTCTACAGCATGCCCTGTACCAGTCGTGTCATGAGGATGAGAATGACGTCCAGACAATCTCTCATAAGTGCCAGGTAGTCAGCAGGAAGGAGTATGAGTGTCTGACTCACAATCAGAAGCCGAACAGTACCTTCCCAGACCTTTACTACCTGGCTGGGACGTACGATCCCACCGCTGGTCAATTGGTAACTACTGAAGGAGTTTCAATCCTGTGCTGAACCTCCATGAGGACACTACTGAAGGACTCCTTTGGAGGGAGGATATAAGTCCATGACTCTACCAACAAGACCATCCAGTCTGCGAAGACAACAAGTATTTCTTGGGTATGCCTTGTGGACCCATGGAAAAGAATATCAGCACCAAAGCAGGGCTGTCTGAGGCTACACACTGGAGTCTATTGACCTCTAACCTCTTCTTGGAAGTGAAGGGCTTGTCAATAACTGGTTTAACCTTTCATGAAGAATAGAATAAAGTCTGGGTATTCCTGGACATAACAAAATTCAATATGTAAGGTTTTTTTTAATCATCTAACTAATCTCTTTTTAATGGGTCTATGTGATACTAGACAGCTTCATACATGGTTTTAGGACTCATGTTTCTAGCGCCTATCATGTGTAACCAAAGGAGAGCTGAGAGTGCATTGAACTGTGAAAGTATCATGAGGCTGAGTAGTCTCTGTGGACCAATTCTTAAAAAGGTAGCCTTACCTAAGGGAATGGAAATAAAAATGAGGCATGGGGCTTTCCCTAGACCTCTTCATTCCAGGGAAGTTGAAAACATGTACAGGATGTAAAGTTGATGTCTGTAAATATTTTGAATTTTTCCCAATCAAGCCATACACTTCAGTACCTCTCGCCTGTCTTAACTGTTCAGGTGTACATTGTATAGGTCAATTATTGTATTGTTTACTGTTGTCTATATGTATATAAAAAGGTATTTTATATAGGAGTTTATTGTATATATGAGATGTATCTTTCCATGTTTGCGATTGATTTATTTTTATATGGGTGTAGAATACATTACGTTGTTTTTCCTTAGCTTTGGGAAGTCAAGATTGGAGATGTTAGTGTTGCACTGCATATGCCCTGCTGAGACAGACGGAGCACAAAGACAGAAGGATTTATTCTATAACAGGACAAGACTCACTTTCTGAGAGAGAGGGGTCATCCTGTTTATAAAAAAAATAGGTCAAGTGGCTTTTTTCGTAAAAGTGTTCTGTTACTTTTCATTACTATTATGCTTTTTAAAAAAACGTTTTTATTTATGTACTTCTCAGTTGGTCATCATCACAAGGCAGATCCCACTGGACTGCAGTCACGGGTCAAACATTATTTAAGATAAATGTTATGAGTATAATATTTAGACACAATATTTGTGTGTGATGAGTGTCCTGGCATCACTATAATCATGTCCACACAAATCAATTTAGAACAAGACCGGGTCTATTGGTGAACATGTGTTAAATGAACACAGTTTGTCACATTACGACCCACAAAATACCAAAGTGTCTTTTAATATCTTTATTTCCTTTATTTAAATGTAACATATGTCAAGCACCTGTATTGAACTCGAATCAGAAATCACTGGTAAATTATAGAATACTTGTCCTCCACTATGTGCGTATATATTGGCTTTGAATTGTGACAATGGTTTCTTGCACATGTACCTGCAGATTTGTGTAGAGCAAACATGCAGCAAAATGCCACCTGGGAATGTGACTATGAAGGTCAAGGTACTGACAAAGTAAGATGTTGAGTACTGACGATGTGTTGGAATTAGTCTATTTTAGTTTTATCAGCCATCTGTGTCTATTTTGTACAGTGCACGCACATACTCAATGCTAACTGTGAAGGACAATCAGATTCACAAAGCAATGGACATAGAGTAGGTTCACTCAATCTGAAAATTACTTGTGTTTATTTAATTTGTGCCAAGTACATTTTGTCTATTTTTTGTCTTGTTTGATATGCAATCCTGAGTATTCTTTGTTGACAAAGTTTAATTTTATTCGCCAACATTTTATTTATTGTCATTGTTGCTGTTTGTTCATGCCAAGAGCGCTTTATAAGAATGTGACATTGTTTTTCTTGATGTGCATTTGCATTTCTTAAATAAAGCTGGTCTTGTAGAGGCCATCTAGTGAAAAGAAATAAAGCAACACTGGATCTTCTCATCCGCAAACCTCTGTGAATTAATTCTATTATTCTGGCTGTGTCCTCTTCATCTCACTGCACCTACCTTCTCCCATCAACATATTTATGTTAAACAGTTTTGTAATAACTAAGATATTGCCTTTGAAAGACAGAATCAAATGTGTTTTTTGTTTTTTTATCTAAATGGGACTTCTCGACACAAAATTATACCAAAGAGACTGTTTTTAAAGAACAGAACAACCTAGTGCTTTGGTACATTTGTCTCACAAATGTCTAACAGGTTTGTTTTTTTAAGTAGGAATAAAACCCTTAGTACTTATTAATAACAATGAAGTAACTAGTTCAGACAGATCTACAAGGCATTAGCTGATCAGCACCATTTGTTTTTAACAATCAACAGGAAGTTGACTAATTAGGAGTATTTTGACTAACTTGCATTCATTATCTTTTAATAACTTCTGCTGCCATTGCAGAACAAATAATAGTTAACTCTCACCTATCGCACAGCTGATTTCTCGGTTCACCATTCCCCAAACTCCACGTGTTCTGGTTTCTTATTACCACACATGGTAATGACAGCTCTTTACTCGTTGTGCATTATGTGCATCAGATATCTCATTTATATGTAGAGCATGAGCCAGGTTCTGTCCTCTATACCCCTGAGGGAGTTTTAATGTGCTCCCTTTAGGATTGTGAGGCTACTTAGACTTTTGAGGCTACTTGGAATAATTTGTAAAGCACAAGACCCTTTTCTGACAAATTATTGTATCTGTTGCGATAAATCCTTTGATGTAAGTGTCTCTGGCTGAACTAAGTTTATATGAGATTTGAGTTCCTTAGTAAATAGAGACAGATCTGTCACAGCATCAAATAAAGCCTACTGGGTTTAGCTGCCAAGCTGTGTAAATAAGATGATGGCTGATTCAGAGATAGATGTGAACTTTTGTTATTCATGTGCCTGTTTTTTTATTTAATTTTTTATTTAAAATAACTGGTTCTTATTGGTGCGTGATAGAAAACTGAGAAAAAGTCGCCCCTGAACATATCGGTCAGCGTTGAGTGTGTTAATGTTTTAAAATACTTGTACATTTGTAATTTCTGTATTTGTGCTGCATTTTTTTTACAAATGTATTGTATAGGATGAAGATTTTTTATAGATATAAAAATAAATACGATTACACAGAAATGTAACAATTTATTTAAATTTGATATTTGTTTCTGATCAAAATAAAAGGGATTTTAAGATGTGTTCTTCACATCACCTTAATAAATAATAGATGTAAAGGAGGGCGCTATCTAGTGGAAGAATAAGAATACTACATTTCATACCATAAGCTTTTACACTGAAAACAGCTTATTTGTGTAGTTTGATTTAAAGACACAGTGTAGTATTTCCATACTTCTTTGTCTACAATAGTGCAATTGCAATATAAACATCATCCATCCACAGCCTGGAGCAGCAGGTTGCCTCTTTCACACAACATCATCCCTAACCTACAGCATTTGTACGTTTGCATACTTGCTCATCAGCTTTGACGAAGCCAATCTCTGTAACCTGAATCACTGATATAACCACTGGCTGGGCCTAAAGGAGACACAATATGGGTCAGTGACCTTTCTCTGCAGGCCCAGGGATGTTTTTGTCCTGCATGGAGCCTGAGTGCCACTCCCCCCTGCCCCTTAATGCCCAGACAGGGGCTAATGGGCACATCGGTCATCTCCAACAGCAGCCCAGTGAACACAAACAGCTCTGTTTATGACCACAACCTTTTGTGTTGGCTATGGCCAATGCCCCATGTCGGAGCCATGGTCCTTCCTGCACCATCAGCATGGGGGCGGGAGGGACTCACCACTGGAGCTGAAGATAGGGTTGAGGGTGGGTGGATGGGGGCCTTAAGGTTATTTTCATGCTTTGAGAAGGTTTTGCTTCATTACACCCCTTTACTAAGAGATACATAGTCAAGATAATATTTATCAGGGATCTAATGAGACAATTTCAGTTGTATTGGACATTTTTTTACCAATTACATGCTTTGAATTAAGCCAATCAAATTTTCGCTTTGTATGGGAACGATAAGGTCACTAAAACAGGTCAATACCCCAACATTCTTTTATCGTTTTCCTCATTGCGACCAGATTTTCAAAGTCTACAACCTGGATTCTGTTACCTCTCACTTGACAGACTGCTCTGCCTGTCTTACTTTTCAGTGCCTGTCTGGTTCAGCTTGCCCAGCATCCAGACTGTGTTGCTCAGTGTCAACAGGAGGAATGCTTTCCTGCACAAATATCTACACCTCATAAATGTCTCGCCCTCTGCTCGACCCTGTCTGGCCTCTGACTGTGAGGGGGTTGTTCAGGGGACAGACAGACAGACTGGTGTGTGTGTGTGTGTGTGTGTGTGTGTGTGTGTGTGTGTGTGTGTGTGTGTGTGTGTGTGTGTGTGTGTGTGTGTGTGTGTGTGTGTGTGTAGCAGGAGGGTTGAGGTGAGGCCTTGGGTCTTAACAAGGTGCTGGGAGAAGAGAGCAGGACAAACAGACCATTCAGACGCTGACTCCTGCTTCTTCTCAAAGGGCAGTAAAGCCCTAAAGATCGTTTTTGAGAATATCAATTATGGAGCAGTTACGGCCAATGCATAATACCTCAACTATACTGCATGCCGAAGTAACACATTTATTTTATGGAGAAAAGCAAAAGTGCTGCCTCGGCGGGAAAAACATCTTTGATCGTGACATTTTGGACTCATACAAATATTGGAGAGAGGGGCTTTCAGATAAGTCTGAAATGTAGTTGCTAAGTGAATATAAAATGTGTAAATGCCAGTTTGGAAATATTTAGGTGCATTTGATATAAGAGCTCCATCATGTTGTTTAGGGACAAATAGGAGACTTTACAATATTAAGTGCACAAGGTTTCCAAAAGCTTAAACTGTGCACATGTTTACAGCATACTTAGTAGGAGGCTTTCAGAGGTGGCTTCAATGCTGTGCTAACTGCTGTTAGCAAATGCCTACACTTCCTCATAGGGATACACTGGACTAATACGTATACTCCTGTGTTGTATAGACACATGTGCCAGCACACAGCCAAGTCACTAAGTGCTGTGTGCTGCTTGCCATGGCCTAGATCCAGCCATGCCACCGCTAATCCAATTCTCTGTTGCTCATTATTGGTGGCTTGTAAAGATTCTGTATCAGCGATGCTAAAAGAGCTTTTCAAAGTATTACATGGGATTACGGTTGCTCCTCGCTACATATGTTGCTCAAAAACTCGGATGTAATATTGCCTCCCTGTTTACATGGCCCCGACAGCATAACAAATAAATGACTCAATATCATAGTCTCTTTGGCCCTGTTGTTTGTTACAGCTGTAGTGTTTCCATGACTAAATAAACGTAGAAAATTAAAATAAAGGAGATGTTCAGAAAGCTGAAATCACTGTGCGAGTATACATTTAAGGAGGATTGTCCACTTGCGGGTAATTTCCCAATGAGCGTTATAGTTTAAAGGAAAAAAAAGTTTTCTTCAGCTATCTCAGATATGTATTCAAACAGCCTGGCAGCAATCACAGAATACTAGGGTATAATCAGGGGATTATCTCCGTTTTAAAAGGGTCACAAAATCAAAAATATCTTATCTGTACCAACCATAATTGTGTCCAAACCAAACTGAGCCTGCCTGCACGGTCAGTCAGAGGGTGTGGTCTCTTGCTCATCTCAACAACGGCATTAATCAAGGGCTGATCTCACAAGTATGGATGTCTTTCTTGTTTAAAACGATACTTTGCCAACAGCCACCGTTTTTTTTCTCACTGTCCACAGTACTCTATTGACCCAGCAGCAGGCAAAGTTACAGCCTGTCATAAAAGGGGTCAGGCGCCTTCTCGTTCTATCCCAGTTGTAAGTGCAGGACAGCTGGAAACGCTCTTCGTCTCATAAATAACAAAGAAAGGCTTTTACCCCCATTAGAGATCAGCTGTTAGCTCAATTAATCAGTTACAACCAACATCTAATCAAATTAGGGCGTTGGGTTGATGACTAACCCACAGGTTAGTATTAAGACTTCAAATTCTTATATAATCTCAAATGATTATCCGTCTCATCAAAATAAAAATATTATGGCCAGGTATTATATGGGAACCTGAGGCTAGAGAAGAGCATCACTGTTTCCTTTTTCCCCATTACACCCCCCTTTCTTTCCACACCCTCCTGTGTAGTGGTGTTTGTGCATTCCTGTGTCGACAACCTCTCCGTCTAGTTCTCTGGGGTGTTTACCCCCTTTCACAGTAGCAGCTCCCACCATCCCATCTCTGTTTACATTGCTCTTCTCCTCTATTTACTCTGTGCTCCAGCGCCCTAGTGCACGGCGCTCCAAACAGCTGTTCCATTATGGGGAGAGCAGGCACTTCAACCACACAGCGCTGCCACACAGCTCTCTCTGACAGCCCACCATGGGCGCTACCATGATCACTGCCTTGCTCCGCTGGCACGCCTGCCATTGTGGCCGTAAAGCGCAGTCTCCTTTGTGGCTTCTGGGCATAGAGTCAGTCAGAGCAACTGTCAGAGATTGTCTTCAAACCGCAAGACAAATTTGCCAACTTCAGCTTTTGATTAAGTGCGTCTGTACAGGATGCAGTTCTGCGGTGATTTAAACAAGCAGCAATTATATCCAGATGATCTAGAATAAACGGCCACAAACATCTTTACACTGAAACAGGGCTTTTATAGTTTGTCATTACAAATCATTCTACATTTTTACCATTTCGGCACATTTTCTGTAAGTACCCCATATAAATCTTGCGTCTACATGACATCATCCATAGGTCCATTATCCCACAGAGCATGATGGTCTTTCCTCTGAAACGCTTTGCCTGGTTAGCTGTCAGGGAAAGAAAGACGGGTGTCTAACTGTGTCTTAGGATCATACTATACCATGAATCTCGACTGAATTATTTTTACCCTTTGCGTGTCCTTTTCCCTGCTGGTGTGCACAGCTGGTGCTGAGTCAGGAGGGATGAAGCCTGGAAGAAAGGCCACCAAGCATCCCCATGCTCCCAGTAGACCGCTGCAGGGCCCTGTGGATATAGGGGCAGGAGGCCCTCCATTTATCAAAATACAATAGCTACCACTCGAGGCCAATAGAATATGCGCCTGTGTGTGTCATTACGTTCCTTCACCTGCATACAAGTGCTAATATGTACATCGGTATATCTTGTCTCTTCCTTTTTAAGTTTTGGCTGGACGCATGATTAGAGGTGTTTCACATACAGTAGCATTGCACACAGTATTTCCTTAAATATGAATGATTATCAACCTTGGCAATACTTTAAAAGTCCCATGTTAAAATAACTGGTGAAATCTTTGAATGTGCAATTCAGACTCGAGGTATATGAATGACAAAATGACAGTACATGCTGCTATTTTATCAGACAAGCGTCATAGGGTTAGAGATCCCACTCCCTTTCAATACCCTTTTACGCTCCGTTGTTTTTATTTGAATGTTTTCGATCTGATAGTATAGATACAATTATTACTCCCATTACCCTGCATTTGTTCCTGCAACAAATACATAAATGGATATTCTTCAGGTGATACAGTAACCATGACGGCCTGTTTCTAATGGCCCATACCAATAATAATGTTGGATATTTGCGTGGATAAGTGACTTGTGATGCTAGTCAAACACCCAGATTGAATAATGCACTTAATTGAATAACAATTTCGAAGCTTTTATATATATATATATATAATAAAAGAAGAAAATAATAATCTCCCACATTCTAGAATGCAGGTGGTTGAAACTAATACTCGCAGAACTTCTGTAGACGTCTCAGGGTGATGAAAACACTTGCATGAAGCAGTTTTAGCCACACACACACACACACACACACACACACACACACACACACACACACACACACACACACACACACACACACACACACACACACACACACACACACTCTCTCTCTCTC
>NW_011340395.1:0-1911 GCF_000735185.1 Notothenia coriiceps | reverse complement strand
TGTGAGAGAGAGAGAGAGTGTGTGTGTGTGTGTGTGTGAGAGAGAGAGAGAGTGTGTGCGTGTGTGTGGGTGTGGGTGTGTGTGTGTGTGTGTGTGTGTGTGTGTGTGTGTGTGTGTGTGTGTGTGTGTGTGTGTGTGTGTGTGTGTGTGTGTGTGTGTGTGTGTGTGTAAAAATGCCAGTCATAGCAGGATATAAAATAATTATGCCCAGCTGCCAGGCCCCCTGAGTCCTTAAACACATCCATGTCCGTTAATGGATGGCTTCGCTCTCTTCTCCTTCTCGAATATATCTAGCACTTTAAAAATATACAATCTGCTTAGATACTAGGCAGTCATAAGCTCCATGACTGGCATTTGGACATCTTATCAACATGAGTTGAAGCCCCTTGGCAACTATGCCAGGCTTTGATCAGACATTTTGGAAACATCTCTCATTTTCTTCAAACAAATCCATTGGGGTTGGTGTGCTAAATTTGAAATAAGCTCAAAGCACTAAATGTACCTTATGATAGCAGAAAACAGAAGCACAGACATATACAGTGTGTACAATAAAGAGGTGAGAGGTCTGATAAACAACCTTCTTTTCTGACTGAGAAGAAGAAGTAGAGAAAATGTTAAAGAACGGTGTGGACAAAAAAGGTGAAAGAAAAATAGCCAGAGAGAGGGAAGGGAAGATCACAGCATGCATGGGCTGTGGTATGAGATCAACGGACAAACCTATCTGCAACCTTGGCAGTCACAAATCAGCATCCATCCTCTGAATGGCTTGTGACAGTTATGTACAGGGAGACAATTTTACCTTGTATCTTCTCCTGCATTTTTGCCTTTCTCCCTGTCTGTGGGAGAGAAACTGAAAGTGAGTGAGTAAAAGAAAGAGATAGAAAAGTCGGCCCCAGCTCATGCTGCGGAACAGTAGGGGAGAAAGTAAAAGAGAAAGACAAAGATGTAGACAAGAAAAAAAGAAACCTAAATGGACCAATTCAGCTGGTGGAGCCACACAGAGAATTCACCTGAGGGCAGTATCATGCCCTGTTTGTGTCTCCATGGAGACGGGCCTCCTGAGTGTGCGCTTCTGTACACATTGACAGTCGTCCAGCTAGCTGGTCCTGCTATTTATTTCCACACACTTTACCTCAACAGTTCAGGGGAATAAACGAGCCTGTGGTCAAATTCTCTGCTGCAAACCGGGTTGGTGTGGACCTCTGCAGAAGCTGCTGTGTAATCTCGTTAAGGTTTAGATTAATTACACATATTGGATGCAGTTGATCATTGACTATTTTAAAGGTCACATGTCATGCTTTTCAGGTTATTACCCATCCCCTTGTGTGTTATGAAGGTTTTCATGCATGTAAACGGTCTGCAGAGTCAAAACCCTCAAAGTAGGCTACACCCTGTAGTGAGTAAAACTCTAACACAGAAAATACCTCCCAAAAACGCCTCGTTGGTAAAACGTCATCATCCATTTGATTCTTCCGGGTACGAGATTACGTAAGCACGTACCCGAAACTAAATGGACCAATCCGTGGAGCCGTTACGTTACGTCCGCGGAGCCGTTACGTTAAGCCCCCGCTGATTGGTCCAAATTGACCAATCCACGGACTTCCTCACACACACACTCAGTGCATGTTGCTCTGCTGATCTCTCCTCCCTGGCTGCAGGCTGATAACAGACAGTTGGGATCGCGGTCAAATTCTCTCTGCAGACCCATTCTCACAGCGTTTATTAACCTTTTTCTTACTCAATATCAGGCCACACTTATTGTTTTTACTTCGGCTGTGACTTTGTGTGTGCTCAGGGTGAGTTTGGCTGTGTTTCGCTGTGTATCGCTAAACAAGGAAACAACACCTCCACGGAGCTCAGCGCGATTCACAACGTCCCAACCAATCAGAGCACACTGTGCTCACAGGGAGG
>NW_011340394.1:50004-130121 GCF_000735185.1 Notothenia coriiceps | reverse complement strand
TTTTCTTTATGGTGGTCATTTTTGACCGGTAACTCCATGGGTGGCACAAAGTTGACTAAATCATCCAAAATTCAATGAAAGTGGTGATCAGGAATTGTACATGTTCAAATGTCTACTGTGAAGGATATCATAAAGCCTTAATGCAATCAAAAAGTTATGATTGATGAAAGTAGTAAATCGGTCAGATTTGACCCGAAGACAACAGGAGGGTACAGCTACAAGTCAAAGTGTGCACTGTGAAAGTGGAGCACCGCAGGCAGTTTTGAGTGTCCACCAAATGCACAATAGCTCTCTGTGATGAACACGTTTTACCAGTTCTCTTGATACCTAACCTCTGCATTCTTCTTAGAGCTTCAGAAAGGTTGTCTGGCTCACAATACGTTTCACATGCACACAGTAGTCAGTAAAATATCAACCTGTAGATTCCAAGAGCAATGAAATGTAGATCATATAGGATATCAAAGCATGGTAACAGCTTTCATATATAACCCTGTTGTCTAGTTACATTACATTACTTGTTAGACGCTTTTATCCAAAGCGACTTACATACTCAATACTGTGGGCAATCCCCACAGGAGCAATTTGAGGTGAAGTGTCTTGCCCAGGGACACAACGAAATGCTGACTGCAGTGGGGTTTGAACCTGTGCTCCCCTGATCCGAACACAAACGCACAACGCACTGCACCACACGCCTCCCTAAAAGTTTATGGCCAGCTACCTCTTAGCATTCACTCAATGTTGGTGGTGACTAAGTCCTGGATAGTTTAGTGAGGGCATTCAAAAATATATGTAAGGTTAAGTACTGCTTACTATATGTAGGAAAAAAACATCTTTACTAAGCCTTTACTGAAGCTCCATATCAGCTTATTACTACATTTGTATTTTCTTACAGCTCTTACCTCTGACTTGTCAGTCAGACTCTCCAGACGGGGCAGCTCAGGCAGCTGTGAGAAGCGTCGGTCGTAGATGCAGAGGTGCAGGTGCTTATCCAGGACACGGAAGTCTTCATAGCTGCGCTTCACAATCCAACTTCGACCCTTCAAAAGGACAACACAAAAGGGTAAACAGTTAGAATAAAAAAACAGACAGAATACAATCAGCTTAAAGAGCTACAAGTGAGACATGTTTCTATTCAACTGCAGCTAGGTTAAGTTAAAGGTGGAGTATGTCAATTTGGAGAAACCAGCTCGAATAATCTAGTAAACTAGAATTTGAAAATACACAACCGGAAAAAAACTGCCTCTTCCTTCAGACTTCCTTACAGAGCCCCTCCTCCAACACACACAGAAACGCGCACATGACCAATGAGGGCACGAGATAAGTTTGTGCACAGATGGAAGGCTGACAGGCAGGTAGGCCATCCAGTTACTTTAGCCGGGCCGGCTCAGATGATTGGTTGTGCTTTTTACAGTACTACGGCTTCCGCAGATGAATTTTTTTAATGGATTTATTGTCAAAGCATTTAATGAATTCATTGCTATCGGGATGTTAAGAGCATTCCATGGAGTATAACAAAAAGTGTATCTGAAATAAATTACATACCCCACCTTAAAGTAATTTTTTAATGGAAAGATTTCACCAAACCTAAAAGATATAACAGGAAAACTAAACAAATTGTATTGTGAAATCCATAGAAACATAACAAAAGAAAACCTTAAATAGTATTAGAAGTAATACACAATCACTGTATAACAACACACTTAACATGGGCGACAGCACACACAACATTATATAACACACAAGGTCCCACCCATGTTGTTGTGACAAACAGCACCCTACTCTAAAGCTCCACTCAGGGCATTGAATGTCTTTCAACTTATTGTTTTTGGTGTTAAGGCCGACAGTTCTCACTCACTTCCACTGCTCTCAGACAGATTAGAGTTAGGTCAATAAATGATGATGTAATCGTCCATCACTCATGGCAGACGCTCATCGACCACAGAGACTTTGTAAACCCACTGTTCAGTCACAGTGTTAGCAGCTTGTTACACACATTTACGCAGGTTTATTGACATGAATGCAGACTCATTTAGCTGCTGATCTAGATTTTAGGGACCAAGTTAGGAATCCATTTTGCAGGTCCATTCATACAAATCAATCAAATCTATCAAATGATGTAATTGCTATCTCTTCATTTCTCTTTTCTCGGATATAACGTAATAACTCAATTATGTAGGTGCCAAACAAATACAGCAAATATGATCATCATTATTAAAGATGCTTGTAACGTGCTACCTGCTAATATATATCATTATCTGGTTTAGACCCTTAAACTAAAGTAGGCTTCTCCAGGTGTCCGGTGTGGTCCAATACTCAAGGTCAACACTGACACAACACACCTGTTGCTAGTAGCTGCACTTTGTGGATAACATTGCAAAAAGAGCCACCAGCCTCATTAGCATATGGAGCAGCCCATAAATCCTTCATCAGCCGAAACTAGTGAGACTGTTTTTCTATCGTTTCTCTTGGATTCTGTTTTTGTCAGACAGACACTCTTCTCGTGCCTCTAACCCAATGGCACTGTCTCAAAATCGACAATCAAGTCACCCATGGACTTTAATATTTCAAATGTCTTTCCAAACAAAACAGACAGCAATTAAATATGACCAGTGTAAATGCAATCCTAGAAAATGCTGCCCTGAATCCACCACATTAAATGTAACTTTTCTTTAAAAAAAAAACGATGTTTGCAATGGATATGTTGTTTCTTTTTCATCCAGTAAGGCCGGGCTCCAAACCTTCAAACCCACTGAAGGGGACTGGTGGTGGAAAAAGTATGTTGCTTTGATTTGCCCCAGAAAGATCTGTCTTAACCGAGACCAAGGCTTGACAACTGGGACTGCAGAGCACAGCTGATTCTAGTTCTGTTTTTAAAGTTCTGTCTGGTAGAGATGCATTGGAAGGAACTCTTGATGGTGTCCTGCCCCACTTTCAGATGCTGCTTCTAGTTACCCCCATTTCTGGGTATTTGGAACTGAACCAATCTCACTGGGTTAGTTCTCTGTTTCAGGAAGCACATTTGCAACCTGTTCAAATAGAACTAGGTGTAGATTTAAAAATGGTATGACGGCTGAAAGAAGTTGCCAAAGTTCAAAAGCACATACTGTGTTGCATTGCCAAGTTTATGAGCAGAAGGAAAATACAGGAAACCAGAATCAAAAATGTCTTTGGAGGCAGCTGGGGCAAAGCTTCAGAGCAGCTGTGCATGTTTGCCCTAATATAAGGCTATACCCAATTCTGGGTTAATCCCATTTTTGGAAAAACTACATAAAGTATTTGGTTTTTACTTTATTCCCACATCCCTCCTAAACAACGAATTCAAAGTCAACTCTTTTTTCTATTTGAAAAAACTTCAACAGCCAACACAACGCAACAACAATTGATTATAATAAGATATCACCATGGACACAACAGTGCCAAATGAACGGCACACTTCATAAGAACTTGCACAATATCTGTTTCACATTAATAATTGAGTTTCCAATGACATAGAAACACATTAACAGAAAACAATGCATAAACAGGCAATGTCATTCAAATAATCCTGCTGAAGATGCATGCGTACAGTGCTTTGTAAAGTTCATGGTTTGAAGCTCTCATTATCAGACATTCTTCAGAATAATTCAGCCATCCTGGCATTCACCCGCAGCTCTTTCAATTCAGTTCCAAATTCCCACATAACTGGGATGTTTGAAACACTTAGGTGTTTCAGAAATGTCTCAATGTATGCCAGCGGCCTTCTCAAGGGAGAGACTGCTCTGGATATCTGAACAAGTTGACTGAAGCATCATTTGTGGGTTGGAATTCCGTTCCCAAAAGTTTGAAAAGAAAAGTTGAAAGAAAAACCGCAATATCAAACCCAGTGGACTCTTACCTGGCAGAAGATATGGACCAGGTACACCAGCTCCTTCGACTCATAGCCGTTCCGCGTCACTTCACACTGTTCATCCCCGAGGGACAACTGGAGGACACAGAGAAGAGAGCATTTGTCATTTCAAAGCAAGAGGTAGAATCAGATGGTCATGAACAAAAACACTTTATATTCTTTTCTATTCATGTTTGCTAGACAATTTTTGATGTCTCTTGAAATAATTCCACATTCTTTCATAATTATCCGTTCCACCATTCTTTTCATGGCTATTTTTGAATAAAGCATCTGAAATGGCGTTAACTTGATGTTAACAAGAGGTGCAGCAAGAGGAGATAGCATTATTCCGCTCAGGAAAAGTGATTTTAGTCAATCTATATTTCTGTTAGCTGCTCAAAAACGGCATGAAGCCTCTTCTTTTCAGTAACTCTTTATCATAAGGGCTTTTTCAACAACACAAACTTAATGATCCATAACTTAATGCGCATCCATTGTCAGAAGTAAGTATTTTTTCTAGCCTCTTTGGGGGCCAGTTCAAAAACCTCCTTCTGAACCATGTTTCAATATACAGAAGATCCTGTGATTCAGTTTCCACTGTCAGCTTCACTCACATACTGACTTTCACTGATATGTGAAGTGAGTATATCAATGAGGCAACACAAAATATTCTGGTTTGAAAAACACAAGGCAGATCCTAGAAGTATCCCCTACAGGTTCTGTTAAGTGCAGGTTATAGAAAATCTCCAGGTGGTCGATCAGTATATGAAATGCATTTCTTGTGTCCATATGTATAACAATACGCATGCATCAGCCTTGGCTAAGGAGGTAGAGTGATCGTCAACCAATCAGAAGCTCGATGGAAGGCTCCTTAGCCCTTGAGTCAACATGTCAACGCTTCTTTGTGCAAAATAAGATTTAAGCTTCATATCATGTGGTGCTCTTTTTCTCCCCAGAGCCCCCCCTCAGTTTAATGAGTAGAACTTCTCAGGCAGAGTTGTATCTACTTAGCTTACAACACCAGATGAAGACATAAGGAAGATACAGTATGATGTAGCATAGCACCTGCTAGGCATGTTGCAAACGCGTCACTTTGTTTCAGTGCTCCTTAAGTTTGTGTATGTTTTGCACATCTTAGCAACTGTTTTGTTCCAATTTCCCAACTGCTCACAACTGCTTGTTCAATTGTATTCTAAAGAAAACTGTTCTGCTGTCAGAAAAGCAAAAGGTATTTGTGTGCTCCTAAAGTCCACTAAACAGATATTGTCTGAGCAATTTCATGGTTCCAGAGTGAGGAGGAAAGTCCATGGAAGCCCTTTTGTTCCCATAAAAGATGACTTGATTTAAAGACTGCCTTCCCTGAACACCACTGCCCTTTACTGTGTGGCTGTGTTTCTTTTCAGAGACAAACTAGTATAAAAACATGATTTAATGTGCATATAAAAGAATGTGCTGTTCAGTGGGACCGATGTGCCAGAACACTCTGTGTAGGATGCAAAATGTAGCTAAGTATATTTATTCAGTGCCTCTTTATTGGGCATCAACCTTGCATTTACACAACTTCAATCGTAAATATAAATGCTTCAGGTTGTTGTCCTCCTCATGAGGCTTCAGCCCACCTGCAGGAAGCCGCCGCAGACAGCTGCATGGATCGAAATGAGAGATTATGTGTTGCGCGACAGGAGCGTCGGAAAAATATATCCGATGCAGTCTAGACAGGGGGTGGGTTATTGCAGACACATCTGGCCGCGATGGGAACCTTTCTAATTTGAAAATGTTATGATGCTGACACCCGATATAACATCTGGCCGTTAGAATTATCTTTGTTAACATGAGGTCATGCTGACATCATAATTTTGCTCAAAGCCCTACTGTGCCTGACAGGGCAGCCTCTACGTCCCATCACTTTCACTGCGAAAAGACTAATGACAAAAGTAACAACATGTACAGCAGGGAGACACTTCTACACATTTCATCTAGTCATCAGTCTCACGTCCTTCACTTTTGTCAGTCCAGGCATAACTATGCACACCCTAAAAGTTAATTGAGAATAGGTTGTCTATCACAAAATATAATACCTAATATGTCATAATAAATTGGGTGTACTGGGTTCAATTTAAAGCTCTACATTTTAGTAACAAAGAAAAAGGCAATACAACTACCCCAAGGAGGATGACAACTAGACAAGTCACTAGCATTTGAAATGATAACTTTTTTCCTGGCCTCAAGTTGTTTATGGTCATATTAGAGAAGAATACACATCCATGGGTGGTCTGTTCTTCCTGTGCACAGCAGAGGAGCAGGCGCATAACATTCCATAAAGCAACAGAAATCTTGGTTCCAAGATGGTCATTTTTAGAGAGCCAGAGGAGTTGCAATGTACAAGCTTTCTGCAGACGAAAATCCAACATCCATCTTTTGCACACAAGCAATGTTGATGAGTCCTGCAGGCACACAAGGACAGGGGGGAAGTATTGTTCCGATAAGTGCAGCAGCAGAACCAAACGGCAGCCAAAGACACAGAAAGACACGTTGTACTCACAGCACTTTAAGTCTGGGTTTCACTCCTTGTTTTAGTTCCTACACTTTCCTTCTTTAGAGCTTTACGCCTCTCTTTGACACTCCAGCACCTGACCCCAGTCTCTATTTGTACCAGTGTGCATAAGAATGTACATCCCTTCTTGCATAGTCCTGTTTCACCAGCCTGGGACAAAGTTCCCCTCAGCAGGACACAAATGCCCCCTCTGCACTTTCTTTCACATGCAGAGTAAGCTCTCTCAGTGTGGGCTGCAGAGACAGAGGGTGGGAGGTAACACTATTAGTAGCAGCATGGTGTTGGATGAGGAGGCGGTTATTAGGAATCCTCAACGGGACACTTTCATCTCCTCCATTTTGCCCCATCCCACTATTGTGATTCCCCATCCTGATTTCCTCACCTTCTTTCTCTTGTTGTCTTTCTTTCTTTGATGGCCAGCAGAACTGTAACACCCAATGATATAAGCAGCAGCAGGCTACAACAGAAGAAACGGCAAAATCCAGAAAAAAGAAATACAAAATCAGTTCTGTCCTTCTGCGATCTCACGGTCTGCTTTCTGTGACCCTCCGCCGCATGCTATTCTCTCCTTTCCCCTCCTCTCCTCTGCCTGACATGCTGCTCACCCCTCCCCCTTTTTCTCCTCCTCTCCCCCCTCTCTGGTTGGTAGGTTCCCAGGACAAAGAGCAGGGATGGAGGGAGCAAAGGAAAGCAGAGGAGAGGGCAGGAGGTAACAGAAAAAAAGGGGAGGCGGTAGCACTTGGGGGAGAGCAGTTTTCTCTTCTTCAACATGTGAAGTCCTGCTTTACTTTTGCATGGTGGCAATTTACAGAGTGCTCAAGTGAGGACATCTGCAGTCGTTGCAAGTGAAAATGAGTGTCAGGCATTACAGCTTGAAGCACATTCAGTTAAATATATCAATAACTGATGCTTTGCTATTCGATCCCAGGCGACTAAACGAAAACTTCACAACACAAATAACCAGGGAGTGTGCTAGCTCGCAGTCTACCACAATTGCAAAGCAGAAATAAAGTCACCAAAAATATAACTGAAGCCTACCCTATGCTTAATGACCAGCTCTTGGGTTGCAAGTTGTGCAACCAAATAGTTCCAACTCAAAGAGGGAAGGACATTTTAGGTTGTATCAGCCAAGATGACTTCATTTATGACATTCACATGAGATGATTCAAAAGAGAGAACAGAAACCCAAGCAAATGAGCCAGCCCCACTGAGGAGGACATGTTGGAGCCAAGAGGCAAACATACACGCGGTACAAAGCGGCAACCCTCCCTGTGCTGCTGGGGAAAGAAAAAGACCTTAGGAGTAAACTAATGTACTTACTTTAATTGCGGCTACCTTCATTCCTGAAAAGACTAGTATGATCAAACGTAATAATTTGTCTCAGTCCACACCTGCTACCCAACATTTACATCAGTAGACTGCCAATTGATAAAAGTCCCGACTGAGATAAAATAGTACCAATGTTCCTGAAAAAAGAGAAAATCAGCGAGCCGTAAATCTGCGGGAGCGGAGCATCAAATCACTCTCTACTACGAGTCTGCTTGATGCATTTCAAATCATAATCCAATGATGACCCAGTTCATTCAGTGCACTGATTTATCACAGATCACATGAGGGGAGGTCCAGCACTTTCCAGGAAAAGTCAACACAACTGAAGTCTAAGCCTTGAATGCAAGATGCAACACTCCTAATCAAATAATATAATTGTTTTGTACTTAAATACAAAAATGTACCTGGAAAGATAATTAGCTGTTGTTTTTTGTAACAGCACTGAGGAGTGCAATGGTAATTCTGGAATTGATTGAATTACAAACGGCAGCTATTAGAAGCCAAAGATAAGTTATTTGATGAGCAGTCAACAAAATAAATAACTTTTACATTAGATACACTGCTAACATGTTGATGAGAGCATGTACTGTACACTATTATGTATTCTCATTTATCATGTTCACTGTCATGGTCAGTTTGGTATATTTTGTGTTCATTTAGCAAAGTAGCATCTCCTTAAGCAGCACACAAAGTACACTTGATGCTGAATGTCATTACTTTGCAGGTATTTGGGCACAAGCCAAAGTTTTGGACAAATTCAAGTTGATCTGATGATGAAAAGTCTGGGAATCACCAAAGGGATTATACATTATTTTGAAGGGAACATGAGTTTCTGAGCCAAATATGATGGCAATCTGTCCAATAGCTGTTGAAACACATCATCTCAAAACGGATAATAGATCAGTGGTATTTCTGTAGGACTGTAGAATAGGAGTTATGAGTGCAGGGCTGCCTGTGTGCAGTACTTTCAATCTAAAAAGGAGGACATGTGTAAAGCTACACCCAACTCTAAAATCTTATAATGTAATATTCTTATAAAAGCTATACAAATACATCTAGGGATTGAATAACGGCCCGTCCACACGGCGGTGTGCGTTGAAGCTTCAACGCTTCTGCCCATTCACTTTGAATGGGGTGACGTCACGCTTTGCCGAACTGCATTGTGGGAGTGTCGCTTCGCTTTGCGTTGCTCACTTCAAAAGTTGAGCAATGTTCAACTTTTGAAGCTTCGACGGAAGCGTCAGCCAATCAAATCATATGCCAGTACAAGCTCTAGACAATCAAACCGCATGCTTGTGTGTCCGGGGCGGGAGATTCATGTGATTGGTTGTTGGTCGAGTTTCGGACAAGCTCACCGGCAAGCTTCAACGCACGGCGCCGTGTGGACGGGCCGTAATGAAATAGATTTACTCACAGAGAGAGGTTGCATTATGGAGATGACATCATGTGGTAGGCTACAAAGAAATGTCATTATGACAAATGTAATCTACTGTAGTGTGCATAGGCGTATGGACTTCATGGAAATGGAATTCAAGGTACCTCAACATTCCAGCTTTACAGAACGAGAGGAATGCAGAAAACGCCCAAAACATCTCAATGACAAGAACATATTGCAATTTTGTCTCTTCTACCCCAACCTCATTTATAGGAGGCCAGAAAAGGGCAAGACGTTCCATACATGCTTTCAGTCTCCTTGAGTGAAGAAGTTGCACCAGCAGCCAGCTTAGCAGATAAAATGCTTCTATTTCAAAGGCATTCCCCCGGTGGAGGCCCCTGGGTCAGGTACCAGAGGAGAGGACGAGTTGTGGAGTGTGAAAGTGGAAGAGGAAATAAATCAGTCCATTGGAGCTTCAAATGCCTTAACAAGAGAAAGTATATATGTTGGTAATGCTGTGAATGCTTGTTCATTGTAGGAGATCTACGATATATACATCTGTGTTCACTACAGTTTTGATGCATTTGATAAACAGTTTTGTAATATATGTATATAAAAGTGGTGCTAGCTAGGGCTTTCCCTGTAAAAATCCTCTTTTGCACATGAAGTGATGTCTTAAAAGGAGAGGTGGGCAAAAATGAATGATGACTTTTGTGTTTGATCTACTTAAAACACACTATTTTCTGCCATAAGTTTGAAGTTTCATTTAAAAGATTTCGGCATTTGTGTTTTTGTCCTCACTTTTCTCAATTGTCTGAATTGGGCGGGTCTAGCTAGAGATATCTGATTAGGGTTTTTTCCATCTATGAACATTCACTTTGATTTAATTGGTTTTTTATCTTTTTATTCTGGAGATTTTTTACTTCGACAGGCCTCTAAAAACTATTCCAAACAATCAATGCACCTGATTTTTTGTTCAAAACTAATATGCAACCTGGGTTACCTCACAATACAAACCATTAGAGAAATAGAGAAAAGAGAAAGAGAAAGAGAAAGTGTGTGTGTGTGTGTGTGTGTGTGTGTGTGTGTGTGTGTGTGTGTGTGTGTGTGTGTGTGTGTGTGTGTGTGTGTGTGTGTGTGTGTGTGTGTGTGTGTGTGTGTGTTTGTGTGTGTTCGTGTGCTGGCTGGTCTTTTGTTTCCACTAACAAGGGCAGAATGAGTCCAAGCGTTACATCATCCTCTGCTCACAGCGAGTGGAAAGAGGTCCGCTTAATGAACAAGTGACAGAGGGCAATGGCTCGTAGTTTGTTGGGGCCACACTAACAGGTGAATCATTTTACTGCTAAAACTATTCTGGCGTTGAAAACTGTCTAAATCCTGCTTGTAGTGAACCCTGTGCCTTTAAAGAGCCGCCTGCCTGGTGTGTGCTGCCCAGTGGTGTCTCAGTGTAGTGCTGCAGTTGATGGATAGGGTCCCACTGGGGGAGGGAATTCAGCTCTATGCATCCCTCCTGCTCCTTTGTGAGTGAAGGGGGTGAGTGGGTAGTGGGAACATATTGTATCACAGCTAGCTGGATGCAGAAAGGGAAGTGACTGAGGTACGGGTGGATGGAAGAGTAGAGGGGTAACGGCACGGACACAACGTGGAGCAGCGTCCCCCCCAGACGGTGTGTGTCCCGTCTGAGTGTGAAGGTGACACAGCTGAAACACAGATCAGCAGTATAGCAGCACAGGGGGCTGGCCAGAAGGAGGCTTAGAGAGACGTCAATCTTTATCACATGCATGAGTGTCCTCAAACATACTGCTCTCATTCTCCCGCACACTAACACCACAGCCTTTGTGAACTCATGCACTGTTGTCCAGATGGGGGGGGGGGCACCCCTTCACAGCTGTTAGGGACAGATTGATTGCTGTGATTGTTGTTGGATGCTGGATTCCCCGCTCTTCTCTGGCTTGGTGTTTCTCAGACACACATCCAAAAGGTCTCAGGTTACTCTATTTAATCATTCATCTGTGAAATGTGTGTATCACAGTGTGTATGGTTGTGAAATGTGTATTGATTGATTTGGTGCATTGTATTTCCTACACACACAGCCATAGAGCTTCTGTGTCAAAGGGCAGGCTGTGACCTTAGTACAACAGTAAAGCCCTGAATATATAGGCAGGATAATGAAAGACGGTGGCACGCAGCTTTATGATACACTAGAAATGCTCTGCTGGTTGAGTCAGTAGCTAATCTATGGAAAGTAGGGCTGCAACTAACACATGTAAATGGATTTCATTTCTATATAGCGCTTTATCCAGTCTTTACGACTCCTCAAAGCACTTTACATATACAAATCTGCATTCACACACACAATCATACAGAGGCAGAGACTGCCATACAAGGTGCCAACTGCTCCAGCTGGCATTCACACACAGTTGCTCATGACATCGGGAGCAGTTTAGTCAAGTTGGTCAAGATCAAGGAAAAATAATGATACATTGTTTGCATTTCAGTTCTGGTCCAATTCCTGTTTGCATAGATATTTTACAAACTAACAAGCAACGACATAACGGACATTAGCGTTCGTGGTAATAATAGATTGCATGTTATAAAAAACATGAATGAATGTCTTTTATAGATCAGTATAAGATCTCTTCATGATCAGTTTAAGAACAGCAGATGGATTTATTACAGTACGGTTGTTTGGTCCTGAACGTAGTGGAAGCAAAACTAAATATATTCATGATACATTGTTTAATGCACAAAAAGGTAAAAGTATAAGAAAACAATTACAATTTATTCTGGTCGAAGTTAAAGTCTTTTCGTTTCTTATGTTGTCTGACAAAATTGAATGATTTGATACTTTAATTGTCAAGCAGCATAACTATACAACTTAAAGGATGCATCTCTAAAGATATGTATTCATAAGAATGACTTTATGATTATTTAAAAGTTGTTAAGTTAATGTGGCTGACATATCTTGTTTAAAAAATATCCTCGCTAGCATATGTTTACATATAAATACTGTTTGGTGATCATCTTTCCACATCCTGCAGACCAACACACAGTGAAACACCACAGTAAAGAAACTATAATGAAAGCACGTCTTTAAGTGAGGTTCCCCTTTTACCATGTCTGACATCACTGTACACTAAAAAGTAGTTGAAAACGGAGCCATAGTATTTAGACAGCATCAACTTGCGTGGTTTTAAATTCTCCATTAATAGTAAATGTGTAAGAGCTGGAGCCTCAGTGTGGTGTATGTGCGACAAGATGAGACAAAATGCTAGGTTGCAGATAAACCATATGGAAGAGCAGGAGTGAGTGGCACAGGGGAATAGGCGTGCGCAATTCAATAAAGTTGTTTTCCTGGTGTCTGGCTGCACACTGTAGCATGCAGGGCTCACACAGTGGAAGAGGCTATGGAGAGTGAAGTGTCAGAAGAGATTCAGTTGTCTTAATACTAAATAATCTATTAAAAGGAAAAGTAGGCAACATTTCAAGAGTGTCTTCTTTATCAGAAACACATGGTTTTTAATGGAGACGAATGTCTGTTTGAGAACAAACAGTGCGTCTGCAACTCAATGTAAACAGCATGTGGACGGGGTCAACAACTTCAATAAGGACTATTATAGTACTAATATTCAAAATGACATCATTGTATTTTCTAAAGTCTACTAAACAGTGATAGGGTTTTGCACAGCTGTTCCATCCATGATGTAGTTATTGTAGAAACAATAATAAAACATGTAGTCCACAGAGGTTTGAAAAGCCAAAAGAAACACAACAAAACAGCTTATTGCAACAGCACTGTGCAGAGAGGTGTTTGTTAGTAGTACTCTAGTTTACTAGCCATAAAGGTGTTTTGTGAGTTCACGGTGACCTTGACCTTGAAACCAGCCAACTGACCTACCGCCATACTTTCTAGAGTTCTGAATCTGAACTTACAGAGGCATACAGCCCAATAACATGCAGTACTGCCTTACTCTGTTTCCTTTAAGGGACCCTGCATTATACTGTGTAGTACTCACACCCCACATATGATACACTGTTTGTGTGATGTAAGTAGTAGATCAGAGCTAACGAAACGCAAAACAATGTTAGAATCCAACACATTAACCTCTTTCTTACCAGAAATTCAGAAACTGTGCAACACTTGCGAATAATACGGAAAAAACTGAATCAGAAGAAAATACTGCCACAGCTCTGAATGCAGGCTCCCCCTCTTTGGCCTTCTGCGACTGTGAGATCCTAATGTTTCCACAACAAAACTTTGCCTGACTCAAATTCTCCTTTGGAAAGTTTTTTTTATTATGGAAACGAAAGAATATGTCTTCCAGCAGAAGGACTAACCCTGCCTCAGTTCAGTGCCCTGCACTCAGTCTGTAAGGCTCCATGTAGAATGCAGAACTACTGGTGGAAATTCAACAGAAACAACATCCTAAGCTTTACCAGGTGAACCTACAGTTGGCAGTACTACATATCGTATTTCAACTAAGCATCAATGTCATCATCCATTCAAAATGTATGAGTATTTATAGCATGTCAGAATGACTTGGGCCTAATACATTTGAGACCACTTCATTAAACAGACAAACATGCTGGGCTGAGACAAGATGCACGGATTGACAGCAGGAACAAACACAGAATAATGAATCGCTCAACAACAACTACGATGTTCATTTTCACTCGGGGCTCTGTCGACTCGAGAGAAGAGGCAGGAGTCGCGCTGAATAGTAAAACAAAAGAGCAGCAAAACAAAAAGATGGGGCTACTTGAAAGCAAAATGACGAGCACAAAGGGTAATACAGTCTGCTCTGTGGCAGTTTGAGCACAGCTGGCATTACTCAAGGAGAATCTACTGAATGCAGACACTCAACTGTTTCCTTAATGCATGCAGGGAAAGGATATATGGTTTCTGTGGTGCAACCTTTGCTGTTATATAGACCATCAAGCTGCAGGGGAAGCTCATAGTGTAGTGGTAAGGTTTTCATGGAATGCTCTGCCCTTCCAACAGCTATGTGGAACAGATTAAGCTGACTGCTGACCCCTACTGGTTTTTTAACACAATGACAGCATTGTCTATGTGAGAATGCTATAGTTCTGCTACAACAAAAGTTCATTTAAAACCAGTTAGCCATCTCCACATCCTTTACAGTATAATCAACAGAACCAATCTATCTAAAAATGTATTCAGTACAATTTGTAAAGTACTCCAACATCCGTTATTTCCCATAATACAATTCATACCCACTTCCTTTATATCACATAGCTTCAGGTTGTGATTCAGACTGTTCGGTTTCCAGAGCTCCTCCCAGAGCCACAGAAGAGAAAATAAAAAGATTTCTACAGCCCTTTGGATGAGTAAACTCAACTTAACATATACAAATGGTAGTGTCCATTTAATTGAATCTACAATATAACATTTTATCAACTTAAAGACGTTCAAATTGCTTTTTTCCAAGTTCAGCTGATAACGGTATTTCAATGCTTGGGAACACATATTTGGAGATACCAAACATAGTTAAGGGAATGGAAATAAAAAACTCTATAATGGCAAAAGGATATGAGAGAAAGTTGCACCAAAGTGCTGCTGCCAGGATGAATTGTGTGAAAGCTCACAGTTCTATACTTGTGAGCCGACAGCGGGTATTTTGAAGAAATTTGAACAATATGAATAAGAATCCAAAGACGCTACATCAGCTACTTGTTTGATTTGAAGGCAAGTAGCTGTCACACCTACAAGTTACAGTCAGCCACAGCCTCAGTCAGCTGAGGTGTGTGAAGCAGGAAGGAATGAGGTCGTGCTGTGGAGGAAGATATCAAACGAATGCAGAATCATCAACGATCTCCGTGACAGCAACAGCTAAAAAGGATGAAATTCCTGACGTCAATTAGAAGAGACGAGTCATACTTCTTTCTTTGTGAAAAGGATCTTTCCAACGCTGCAGGAGAAAAACTAGAGACACCCAAGTCTTTTGAAAAAAGCACTGTTCAAAGCTTTGTCTACACGCTTCATACAGGCAGTTCAATTGAAATCATAAAAGCAATCAGCCTAGCCCTTGCTTCCATTCTTCAGCATTTTGGATGTATGCGAGTACACTTGTGTGATCTAATTTAGGAAATACGTCCCCACAAAGAAATGAAGTGAGAAAAGTGATTTACCTGAATTGTGCCGAAGTCTACATTTTCATAGTGGAAGTGAGCGCACTCTGCCAGTTTGGGGAAGTGGCCCTTGGTGAAACAAAGTCTGAAAACACAACAGTACACAGGTTATTGGAAGTTCAAGAGAGGCAGGTTTGTGAATGTGTGTTTTCTCGCATTCCTTTTCTAATACATTAAATGTATTAAAATGATTTTGATTAGTAGGGCTGCACAATTCATTCACTTTTTATCTAAATGGCAATATTGACTCGTGCAATATTCAAATAGCAAGAAGCACCATTTTTGTGAATGTGTTAAAATACCATTTTTATTGAGACTCAAGAAAACATATTTATTTGGTTAAAATCCTCTTAAAGAAAACACACCATAATTATTTTAAATAATTTCTCAGATAATGTCATGATGAGAATTAAGCTTAAAAAAATGTAATTGCCAAAACGTGAATAATTTCACAAATAGTTGTAATTGGTTATTCATTTCAAACGGTTCAGCCATATTCATTATAAACACATGGAATATAGAGCACAAGTACGCCAGAGCTTATGGTAAAAAATAGTATATATTAGAAATAGAGTAACTATTTTTCAAACTTTATTGAACTGACCATCTCATAGCGTTTACGGTTTCCATAAAGTACTTCACTTACTTCTTGACATTCTTGACCTTCATGCTGGCCGTGCTGCTGCTGCAGGATCGCATAAGGGGATCCGTCCTCAGCTCAGGGATCTCTGCGCTCCTCGCCTAAAAATAAAAAACACACAAACGTCAGCGATACGGCTGCTGCATACAAATACATCTGTGTCTGTTGGAACAGCAGAGGCAGTCAAATAGCAGTAGATGCTGTTCTGTTGGTTGTAAACAGCCCGGATTGCTCACTGTAAGATGAGATGTCTTCAACTGTTTGATGACCTAAATATATGAGACAGTGAAGTGGTAAAGTTTAATCAGAGGAGCCAGGAAATGAGTGGGGAATTTAATAACAAAGTTGTATGATATTGAATTGATGACAAAGCAGTGCACGTTTGTTGACACAGCACCAGGCTGCTTACTTTAGGCCAGGGGTTACATTGTTAAAGCTATTTAAATATTTATTTATGATGACAGGGTTCTGCAGCCAAAGCTATCCCAATGTTATTTTACAGCATATTAAAAGTTCTTTTAAATAAACAGTTTGTCTTGCTTCATTCAGTTAAATGCAGCTGTCAACAAAACATTAACAATGAGCTTGCTCCGAATACAATATTCATTTCATGTCATTCTGCAACACAGGGTTGTACATTTAAATGCAATTTCAGTCCATTTACAATATTAAATGGGTGCATTCTTGCGGTGCACTTTTTTTTTGTGTCCAGAGCAATGTAAACAGCTGCGACAAAAACAATTGTTAATCTGCTCGGAGACTGTCATCTTTAAACATTTAAACATCAGCCTCAACATTAAAGATCTCCTATCATGCTATTTTTAGGCATATATTATAACATGTCTATGATGTGTTTTGCTCAAAATATCAAACAGATCGTGCATTTTAGACATCCATTATATGCCTCTGTTTCAGCCCTGTTAGAGAACTGCTGGTTCTGGGTCTGTAGCTGCTGGCCCCGCCCCCTTTTGAGCACGACAAGGCAAGCAGTGAGGTCTGCTCTTTGCCTGCAGATACTCAGCTAAATGCTGCCGTGATTAAACGCCATATCATGTTCCAAACCACTTGAAGGATTATTTCAGAAACAGTATGGATCTCAAATGCTTTTTCTCTTGCGGGTATACTAGGTGAGTTCCTTTTTTTATTTCCTGCTTCTTTACACATACTCTCTCCAGTACAGGTTAGCTCTGAGTGTTAGTGATGCTTGCAAATGTAAACAAAGACCATATTACGTCCAAAACACGTTGCATAGCAACGTTTCTGATAGGGCCGTGGGTGTAAAGCCAGCCCACATTTCCGATATTACATCATATCGGACGCAACTCTGGATCAGCTCCGTTGTACCCCCGTTTTTATAGATTTGGGTACGTCGGAAAAGAGAGAGGGTTTTATTTTCTGACACTTTGTGAGTTCCCTGACACACAAGGGACACATATTTATGTATAAAAGACATCAAAAAAGTGCATTTTGCATGATAGGTCACCTGTAGAGCAACAAGCATAATTGATGTCAACACAGAGTCCTGTGCTCAAGGAGCTGGACTCCACTAAATCAAGATGCAAACTCAAAATTCTTAGATGCTGCTTTGCTAATCTGGTTCTTATTTCCAGATTTTATTTCTAACAATTTAATAGAATAAGTAATGAAGAAAGAAATGCAATTGAGCCACAGATCTCCACAAGTTGTGTCACTCTCAGAGCAAATGGAAGAGCGGGGGAGAATCAGGCTGAGGATTATAGAAAGTGTTTTCATTCTAGAATTGATGCGTAATCTAATTTGCGCTTCTGATCAGCCTTTTCTAGAGACCACTTATGAAAGTATTTAGGGAGAAATCAGCTAAACTGATCAGTAGTCGATGGATCAGAGCACCCTTCATTTACAGAGCCTGGGGACTGAACTTTGGTTCTAACTGATTTTATTCAGTTGATATCTTCAGTTTGCAATATTTCAGTTCTCTGACAGCAGACGTTGAACAATATTAATATGAATTAAATTAAAATGTACGTATGGAATTGGGAAATACAAGAGATACATATGTGGACAAGCAAGTCGACGCCACATCTATCCAAGATGTCACATTAACTTCTCATATACTGTATAGCATCACTGTACCAATTCATCGATCGACAGAAGAACAAAACCCAGGAAGCTCTGGTTCCAGATGATCAATAAAGTTGATCTATTCCTGATCTATTAGGTTTGATTTTCTAATAAAGTGAATATTTCAGTCAGACATAACAAGATATTTTATGACATCTAGAAATTGTGATAACCATTTTTCTCTAATTTCAGAAATGTTAGAGAAGGAAGCAATTCATCAATCAATTTAAAAGAAATGATTGGCAATATAATCAATAATGAAACCAATAATTGGCCACAGCCCGAATATGTGGGCTTTACAACTAAATGGAAACTATTTGTTCAACAGCTTGCACTAAGTTTATTCGCTCTTGTCATCCCTCCCTGAACCACCGGAGACATTCATAATGGATGATCCTCCGGTACCGAGTCCCTCTCATATCAAATATTGAACAAAGAATAGCAGACATGCAGTATTAAAGCCCCGCCTCTGTGATCAATATTCATCAGGCTGGTGAGAATGTGGTGTCTCTTTCTCTCTGTTGCCCGATCGAAGTGAACACTTGCGATAGGGCCAACCATGCCGACCGCGGGTGGCTCGGCATGTTACCATGGAGACGGCCTCATTTTCACCGTGCTGTTGATGCAAGAAGCGAAACCCACACCAAAGATGTGAGGGAAGGAAATAATGAATGATTCTGTCTGCTGAATGAAATCCAGTGTGGAGGGACTGAAATAAATAGATGACACAGGAGTACCCAGACAGGAAGATGACTATCTATGCAAAGGGTTTGGAAGGGGGGGGCTTTGGAACGGCAACTGTTCTCTGCATTAATCACGAATGTGTGGTCGTGTTTCAGGAACAGAGGAGATTCAGTTTCAGTAGGAGAGAGACAAATCAATCCACTGGGTTGGAAACGGACTGATAATATGGTGACGGGCAGCAAATAAGCAGATTATGGCATCTGCATTATTATGGCATCTGGTGTTATCACTGCATGCACGGGCGCTGTAATGTGGGGGTGAAAAGTTAGGACGATTCTAAGGGCCCGTGACTGACAGGGACCCAAACTATTTTAGAACATTAAGAACAAAAAATGTAAGTAACCAATGTGATATCTTTTCATGGGGCCCAAAATCCCTGGTGGCGCCCCTGACTGCATCTGACATGTCACAACGACACTCAGAGCTTCAGGTTACCAGCAGCGATGAAAGCAGGACATTGATGGTTATACTGTATTTATTCAAAACACGGGCCATCTCCATCTCACAAAAAAGAAACGAGAAAATCACAATGACCGTGTTTTGGGGGTGTGTGTGTGTGTGTGTGTGTGTGTGTGTGTGTGTGTGTGTGTGTGTGTGTGTGTGTGTGTGTGTGTGTGTGTCACCATGGCACTGATTGTCTCCTCCCAGTCAGGTCTCTCTCTGGGATGGATGTTAGCCAGTTCAGGCACAATATCGTCGTCCTGCAGGTGGCGTCCAGGTCTCAGGCCCCTACAGCAGACACACACATTGATATGGTCATTATTTTGTTGGTGAATCAAATGGGAAACGAGACCATCAACATTTCTCAGAACCCATTGTTAAATTGCTTGTTTGTCTAACAGTCCAGGACTCAGGAGATTTCATATAATCACGCAAGCAATTATGATCAAATAGCTGCAGATGTTCTTTCATTCGATGGACCAATCAACTCATCTTTCAGCTCTGGCTTGACAGCAAAGCGAGCTGGATATACTTTTAGTTTTTTCCCGTAAATTTGAGCTTCTATAATTAGCCAATTGACAGAAAATATGCTTTTTTCAAGAAAACATTCCTTACTTACTTAGAGCTTCTCACATTTCAATGCGTTTCCTTTTGCTGATTTATCATGGAAATGGAATCTTGTAATAAAAAAAAAGACATCTGAAGAAAGCTTTTTTGAACATCTTTAAGCTTTATGATGAATCAATTTCTAATGAAAATTATCATCATTTGCAACCCAACTGTGACAGAAGATATTAAGTGAGCCTGCCATTCTGCCTGATGAGAAGATATTTCTGTACCTTCTTGGAGTTTACCACAAGAGTTGTAGTGTGGGCGAATCAATGAGCAAGATAATGTGAGGGAACATTGTAGTGTGTCTAGACTGGCTGCAGGGCCCAGTGCAGGACTTTTTGAATGTGATGTGTCTGGTCAAAGCAGGGGTAGAGCTTATGATGAAGTGCCTAAAACTGCAGTTCATCAACTGGCCACTTGAGGCTGCCACCAAAAGGGAGCAATCCCCCAAAACCTCCATGTTGAAATCCCCATATTTACAGCAGAAATAAACATGTGTACAGCATGTTCTCTACTTAAGCCCTTTTCCCTGTCACGATAACTGTAGGTAGGTGGTGGTGGTGGTGGTGGTGGTTATAAAACTAACCCATTTGAATTATATCCAGGCATACAGTTATGCATTATCAGGGGCGTGGCCTCTTTGAGTGACAGGTGGGGGCCTTCTCAGGTCGTTAACCAATTTCACCAGCAACGCCTATTTTTAGTTAGATGGTGGCGTCACTGCTAAAATGGGGACAGCTGGAGGCCCCCAATTCACAAAAGCTCTTCAGAAACCTATGGGTGACGTCACAGAGTCCACGTCCACACTTTATACACTGTGGTGTATGTAGAGACCAACAAAGGAAATTAATCCAGACAGAACATTGGAAGAGTCCATGAAGGTATATTTAAATTGCCTTCATAAAACAACTTGAAGTTGATGAGACATCTCTCTACAAAAATATTTCTCATCAACTTCAAAGACTGCCACTGTATCCAGAGAGCAGCAACAACAGGGATAGAAATAAACAGATTTGCATTGCGGCTTTCACAACACGCACACACAGAGTGTTTCTCAATGTTGAGGACGCTTGCTTGGTAGCACATGTCTACCGAGTCACTTGCTTCAGAAGCGAGGCAAGAATCCTTCCTAGCCTCGTAAAACAAAGAATTGTGGAACAGGCTAACAGGTGTGCAGCATATGCGAGGTCCCGCCTTAAATGGAGCGCCATTTCCGCTACAGATTTGGGGAAATTGGTCCGTGCGCAAAGCATTGTGGGGATTTTAAGACCACAGAGTCTACACATGTGCAGCCTCGAAATTTCGACTGATTTTTAACCATCATCCTGAATGACGCTTGATGGGTGTAATAAACTTGAAAAGACTACAGAGGGAATCGAAAGAGCAAAAGATCTCCCTTTGGGGAGGATGTAGCGCGTGCTGCCGCTGTAGACGACAGTGCTACAGAAAATGCTAAAAACAAATATGTGCATTGATATAATTGGAGTTAAGGGCCAGAAAATCTGAGCCAAGATGCAGGAAAGAAAAGTTCAGTAAACAGCAATTCTCTTTACTTCGCCTAAGTTTCTGCTCACTAATCTTATTTCATCATTCAGTCACATTATGCCAATTTTCTCAGCTCACAATTTCGTGAAAGACTTTTAACAGATACAAAAAGCATTATCCAACTTCATCTTGTTTTTTATATATATTCGAACATGTTCAAATAGGTGAAAAGGAGTGCCAGTGGACCCTAGTGTCACTTTAAGTTTAAGTTCAACTTGGTTATCTAAGAAAATTAAATTGAATACATTCTTTCAAATCCAAAAGGTCATTTACAGTGGGGCAAAAAAGTATTTAGTCAGCCACCAATTGTGCAAGTTCTCCCACTTAAAAAGATGAGAGAGGCCTGTAATTTTCATCCAAGGTATACCTCAACTATGAGAGACAAAATGAGAAAAAAAAAAATCCAGAAAATCACATTGTCTGATTTTTAAATAATTTATTTGCAAATTATGGTGGAAAATAAGTATTTGGTCACCTACAAACAAACAACATTTCTGGCTCTCACAGACCTGTAACTTCTTCTTTAAGAGAATCCTCTGTCCTCCACTTGTTAACTGTATTAATGGCACCTGTTTGAACTTGTTATCAGTATAAAAGACACCTGTCCACAACCTCTAACAGTCACACTCAAAACTCCACTATAGCCAAGACCAAAGAGCTGTCAAAGGACACCAGAAACAAAATTGTAGACCTGCACCAGACTGGGAAGACTGAATCTGCAATAGGTAAGCAGCTTGGTGTGAAGAAATCAACTGTGGGAGCAATTATTAGTAAATGGAAGACATACAAGACCACTGATAATCTCCCTCGATCTGGGGCTCCACGCAAGATCTCACCCCGTGGGGTCAAAGTGATCACAAGAACGGTGAGCAAAAATCCCAGAACCACACGGGGGGACCTAGTCAATGACCTGCAGAGAGCTGGGACCAAAGTAACAAAGGCTACCATCAGTAACACACTACGCTGCCAGGGACTCAAATCCTGCAGTGCCAGACGTGTCCCCATGCTTAAGCCAGTACATGTCCAGGCCCGTCTGAAGTTTGCTAGAGAGCATTTAGATGATCCAGAAGAGGATTGGGAGAATCTCATATGGTCAGATGAAACCAAAATAGAACTTTTTGGTAAAAACTCAACTAGACGTGTTTGGAGGAGAAAGAATGCTGAGTTGCATCCAAAGAACACCATACCTACTGTGAAACATGGGGGTGGAAACATCATGCTTTGGGGCTGTTTTTCTGCAAAGGGACCAGGACGACTGATCCGTGTAAAGGAAAGAATGAATGGGGCCATGTATCGTGAGATTTTGAGTGACAACCTCCTTCCATCAGCAAGGGCATTGAAGATGAAACGTGGTTGGGTCTTTCAGCATGACAATGATCCCAAACACACCGCCCGGGCAACGAAGGAGTGGCTTCGTAAGAAGCATTTCAAGGTCCTGGAGTGGCCTAGCCAGTCTCCAGATCTCAACCCCATAGAAAATCTTTGGAGGGAGTTGAAAGTACGTGTTGCCAAGCGACAGCTCCAAAACATCACTGCTCTAGAGGAGATCTGCATGGAGGAATGGGCCAAAATACCAGCAACAGTGTGTGAAAACCTTGTGAAGACTTACAGAAAACGTGTGACCTCTGTCATTGCCAACAAAGGGTATATAACAAAGTATTGAGATGAACTTTTGTTCTTGACCAAATACTTATTTTCCACCATAATTTGCAAATAAATTTTTTAAAAATCAGACAATGTGATTTTCTGGATTTCTTTTCTCATTTTGTCTCTCGTAGTTGAGGTATACCTAGGATGAACATTACAGGCCTCTCTCATCTTTTTAAGTGGGAGAACTTGCACAATTGGTGGCTGACTAAATACTTTTTTGCCCCACTGTACATGAGATAGATTAGAAATGACCAGGTCAGAATGAAGATGCATGAGGGCAAAGAAAGTGCTACAACAGATATACAATAAATACAAATGTTTTTTACTCTTTACGTGACACTCAAATCAAAATGTTGTGAGAATCCCACACCTGTGAGCTATAATCAGGGCTTCATCATTTACCATCAAACTATCATTCAAGATTGATATCAACATCCATGCATCAGTGTTTGGAAGGTAAAAAAAGGCAGTCACTTCAGGCTTAAATAATATGCTTGCAAGACAATAATGTGCTAAATATTTACAAGGGGGTGGAGAACAACATTTATCACTTGGACTCAACATGCGGGTGATTTATAATAACTCCATGAAGGGGATATTTGGCATGGAATAAATTGTGGGGCATATTTTGTTTGTTTACGGAGGCAAACAAGGTAGTCTGTGTTATTGTTTTGAAGTGATGGGTGTTCCCTTTGTAGAGGATGTTAATGTGACCTGACGATCTCTCAGAGTGGTTGAAAATGACTGCTTTAAATGTCCCATTTTACATGCAACAGAATTGAGGCACAAATGTATACTATAAGAAAGCTGTCTGGTGTTAAGGGATAGGAAATGCCTCCCTAGGCCACTGACTGACATCCCACAGCCACAATGACCCCGGTGACACGCTGTAAGCACCGCTCGCCCACGGAGACTGGAGAGCTACTGAGACAGCGTGAAGCACTTCCAGAGATAAAAGGCCAACACAGTGCTTTCTCCTCTCTAGTATCACCTTCTGTTTCGAAGTGTGGTGCATTCCCAGCATTCCTTGGTGTGGAGGCATGTAAGGAGAAAGGAACTACTTCTTTCGGCACCTGCTCCAAACACAGCTGCCAGAAAACCTTTCTTTAATCTTTGTTAAGATGCACTTTCGCCTGCTTTCCAGCTAACCCTCATAAGCACACACAAATAACTTTCCCATTTAGTTTGGAACATTTGCCCTTTTTAAATGTTTCTAAGCTGTATGCAGTGTACACGCTTGGACATTGCTCAGTGTCTTGCTTTATCTGTGTTACAATTGACAGGTTTCCATTCAAATCAAAGACATTATCAAGTGATAATAGGACTCATTTGTCATATTAAATGTAGTTTCTATTGATATACTGGCTTTTCAGGCTGAGTGACATCCTTTTAGAAATTATATGTACTGTCAAGAGAAAAGTCCATTGTTTTTATTGCATATTAGGTGGCTGGAACAAACATGGAAGCTGTTGCTCATAGATAAGAGGACAAACGGAGAGCTGGAAGAACATCCCTTAGACTTCGATAGTTCCTATCATGCTGAGTAAAATGCTTCTCTTTCCATCTCGGTAAGAAGCAAGACAGAGAAGCTTCCATTTCAAATAACATGATTTTAAATCAGCCAACACTTTCTTTTGTCTCTGCTATTAGTCTTCCTTCCCACTGAACGCCAATATATGCTCAACCCCAAACAGAAATCCTTACTTTCTACTCAAATAGACTACCAGGATTGATGGTAGATAAGATACACTCCAGAAAGCTGCAACACCAATGTCACAGTTCCTCTATGGCAAGATCCACTGAGGCAGAGTCACTAGGAGCAACTTGATCCCTCTCAAAGGAAAATGCTACAGCACTGCATTTTTTACTTTGGACATAACTAGACTAGCCATTTCTCCTTGTTTAAAGTCTATTCCCTCTGCTTATCTGCTGCTCGTTGTAGCTATGTAGGTCAATTACAAAAGAGCACATTTCCAAAAATGTAAAATAATATTCCTACATTTTCCTTAGTTGTGTTACAAGAAGGTATTGAAATGAACCGCCTTTAAACTGTTTCTCCTCCTTCCCCCTCCACATCTACTTATATGCTATGTTCTAGGGATGCTAAATTAGAAAAACAACATTTCTGACAAAAAGCCAACCCTCTTAAACCTACACTTAACGGTTAACCAACAAGATAATATGCAGCCAATGATTTCAAAATGGCAGGGGAAAGCCAACATGATCATCGACAGTCGCATAAGAAGCTTTTATTTGTAACAAACAGTTGACAGCTGAAACCTAATAACGGCACAAATCTATTTATGAGGCAAGAAATGAATAAACCAGCCAAACCCAGGCAACGAGTGCTGCCAGTTTGGATGGCAGTGAGTAATGTTTATGAGAGAAGCTCTCAAAAACATACCATGTTTCTGTGCTGGACTGAACACACATGGATATTTGCCACTTCTAGAACCGCCAATAGTATCCTCCAGATAATATCATGGCACTGGTGTGATGAAAGAGATACCGAATGAGGGAACTGAAAGACTGAAATCGAACTGTCGCTGTCTGAACTGTGATTCTGCTGTGAGTAAGCCCTTGTCTTTGTGTAATAACTTTGCCCTTTTATTGCATTAGCAGTTTTGGTTGCTTCATTCTAATAGTACTTTACTTTACCTTGTCTTGTCTTAAGGCCCGGAAACACCAATCTGACAACAAATAACTGACAAAGACGGACCCCGACTGTTGCGTCGCCTCGCGTCTCTGCGTCTTGGCCATATGTTGCACTGGAACACACCGCAAAGACTTCAGCCGATGGCCAAGAAGCACGTACGAACTGCGCATGCGTGAGTGGCAATAACTCTCCTTACCAGCAGGCGGCGGTAGTGTGCATTCGTCATTCAAAAGAGGCAACAACCGGAAGACAGACTGCATGATAACCGAGAGAAGAAGAACAGACTGCGTGATTTAAACAAACAACAAATAGCGTGTGCGTTCCATTTTCACTCTACAACGAGAAGCTCATGGGGCTTTCCCGAACCTGTGTCGAGAGCAATAGTTCAATGAAATCTCAGATGTGCCTTCTTAATAGTTTGTTTGGGTCCCTCACTTCCGTTTCGCTTCTCATGCACTGATTTGCTAGCTGAACAGCCAATAAGAGTGATTGCTTTCGCCGACTGCCTTTGGACGACTGCCGAAAAGACCCGACGGTGTGGGACACACCAATCCGAGTAGGGCGTGCCGACGCTCATCGTCGGCCTGAAGCCCACCAACGCTGATAATCGGGTTTGTGTGTCCGTACCTTAAGTCATATCATCAAAGCTGCTATAGCCGCTTTCACACCAAGTACTTTGCCGTACTTAGTGCCCAGCACTTAGTGCCAGCAATTAGTACCACCATGGAACTAAGTACGGATCGCGTTCACACCGGAATAAGTTCCCTGAGGGAAGATTACGCAAATGAAGCCGCTGACGTCACTTCTTCTTCTGCTTTGGGTTTACTGGCAGGTACCACAGGTAACCACTTCACGGCGTATACTGCCACCCGAAGTTCCCGGCCGGAAGTCCCCGGAGTTGGGCCTTCCGAGAAAATCGCCAGAACGCCGACACCTCCTCATCTCTCCACTGCTCCCATGTTTTGTGTTGCCATAAATGTAAGCCATTAAGTCTCTCTCCGTTGGTGCGCAGGGCTAATGCTAATGCTAATAATGCTAATGCCAGCAAATACAATGGCGGCTTCACAAAAATTCACTTTTCAGAGTTCTACGGGGCGTGGTTTGGAATTCTTCCAGCCAATCGCAATTGGTACTTTTTTCTCCCCAGGATAGTACCACCTCTCTAGCAGGCACTAAAAATAGGGGTAAAAGTTCTCGGAACTAAGTACTCTTTTTGGTGTGAACGCAACATTCCAGGCACTAACGGAACTAAACGGGAAAAATACGGGTAAATGTACTCCAGTCTAGTGTTGCACAGTGTACCAATACTTGAAAGGTACCGCGATACCCTGCCGTTAAAAACGTTAGGATTCCTCCGTTTCATTAGTATCGGTACTTTAAGAATGACGGGATAAAGTACTCCGGTGAGAAAGCGCCGTTTTATTAAGAGCCGTGTGTGTTCAGCGCTCTGCTTACACTCCCTGCACTGCAGCCGTGCCTGCAGTCCCTCCCCTCTCAAGCAAGCTCTAAGTCCCTCCCCTCTCAAGCACGCTCTAAGTGCCTCCCCTCTCTCGTGCACGCGCTAGCTGCCAGAGCATGTGAGAAGACGAGAAGCATGGCTGCAAGTGGGAGTGTTAAAACTGCCGCTGCGCCTCGGCTTGTTGACAAAAAAGACGCCAGAAGCGAAAAACTAAAAAGTTGTTTGAGATGATGCTTAATTTTATTTAATACGAATTCTTGACATTTATTTTATTTATTGTTCTCATTGTTTAAAAGTTTCTGTTATGGATATGGTTCTGGTGTGAAATAAAGCACAATAATTACATTTAAGACTGTTTCCCTTTTTTTAAGAAAAGTATCGAAAAAGAATCGGAATCGCAATTCTTGACTTGGTATCGGTATCGAAACCAAAATGCTGGTATCATGACAACACTACTCTGAAGTGTTTTGCTCAAAATACCAAACAGATCACCCATTGTAACCATGCCTCATACCCCTCTGTCAGCCCTGTTACTAAGGTGCTGATTCATGGTCCGTAGCTTCAAATGTAACCCAAGCTGCTTTAGCCACGCCCCTTTTGGAACGCAGGCAAGCAGTGAGCTCTGTGAAGAGAAGAGTGTCTGTTCTGCAGAAACTCAGCTAAATACTGCCGTGATTAAACACCATATTATGTTCCAAACCAAATCAAGGATTATTTCTGAAACAGTATGGAGCTTAAAATCTTTCTCTCTCGGGTTTACCACGAGGTGAGTTCCTTTTACATCCGGCTTCTTTACACATACTCTCTCCAGTACAGCGTTAGCTCAGAGCAGTGGCGGCGCCAGAGATTTTCTTTTGAGGGTGCTCTGGGGTAGCTTGAGGTTTCATAGAGGGTGCTCAAACATTTAGGGTTTCCCATTAAGGTTCTGGGCGCTACAGTGGAATTTTCTACTGCAACACTCCCAACACGCACATACACAGTATACCCGCGACTGTTACAATGAAGGATCGATAATCAGCTCACGGCATATAGGTGTAAGCAGGGGTAAAGTGGTATTTTTTTTAAGTTGGGGGATGGACCTAACATCCTCTAGGGGGGTCCGGGGGCATGCTCCCCTGGGAAGATTATTATTTTTTTAAATATTGAAGTTAAATACATCAATCTAGAGCACAGCAAAATTAAGAGATCTATGGATACATCTCTCAACACCCATATGAGCAACCCAGTCTCACGGCATTTCGTGTTATACTCACAACATTTAATCTATTGGTTTGTGTCCACCAACACAATTTTCCCCTTTTTTTCGCGTCTCACAGATTGGTAGTATGTTTCGTGTCTGCACCACGTCTTTTTGTCCAGTCGGGTCTTGGAAGACCGGCAGCTGTGTGGTTCATAAAAGCATTTTCTTACTCAATATCAAGCCACGATTATTGTTTTTATTTTAAATCGTATAATGTCAGACTTTTTTTGCCGTCCGTTAGGAAAAGAAATGGGGCTCAGAGCCTCAGAATACTGAAATCTGTATTTTTTTCCTTCTAATTTGTTATTCTTTTCTAAATAACACACTGTTATTTACTCAACAATAACACACAATTATCCTTGTTTTTATTTATTTATTTAATTCTATAATCTCTGGCTTTTTTGGCGTCCGTCAGGAACTGAATTTCAAAATAAAATAACCGGAAACAGACGTAGGCCTATAAGGGACATTTCGAGCATCATTGCGATACACACCATGATACACACCCACTGAACTGATTACCCAAGATCCTCAGCTGTGGTTTAAGCTTGGTGATTGGATTGTTTAGCCCCAATGCACGTTGGGATATGGTGTTAATGCGATATGAAATCCGAAAATCGTTTTTATTTTTTAAAGAAAATAATAATTTTATTCCGAGTGTGCTTGCTTTTCTCTTTGGAAATCATCACAAAACGGCATTGTAATACACGGTAGAAGTAGATGTATGAATGCATTACGAAGATGTATGTAGAATTAACATTTTTAGTGCCAAAAAGAATGCTTGGACACCTATGCCGACAAGTGTCATGATTTTAGTTTTTGTCTGTCTAGTCATGGTTTTATTTTTAAATTATGTTCTCCCTGTGTCTTGTCTTCCTTCCAGTGTTTGCCCTCCTGTGTCTGATTGTGTTCACCTGTTGCCCTTGTGTTTCTGCCACCCCTGCCCAGCTGTGTCTTGTCCTGTGATTACCCTTCTGTGTATTTAGTCTTGTCTTTGGTGCATTGTCTTTCCTGTCACCCTCCATGTTTGTCACNGATAGGATGTGTATTTGTTTTATATGTGTTCCCCCAAACTTCCACACAATAGCTTCCTTGTTTATGCTGTACTGCTCCTTCATACTTCCATACATGATGTATTGTGTGGAAGTTTGGGGGAACACATATAAAACAAATACACATCCTATCTTCATCCTGCAAAAAAGAGCCATACGAGTTATACATAAAACTACGTACAGAGAACCAACAAATAAATTGTTCATCAAACTAAAAACACTAAAACTACAAGACCTGGTTGACCTGTAAAATCCCATTTGTTGTTATTTGTTGTAATTTTAAAAGTAATTTCTTTCTGATTGTTTTGTCAAAAAGCAAACAAATTAACAAGAGAAACATGTCGCTGATGACGATGACCTAATATTTTATTTATAAGAAAAACATATGCTAGAGTGGGTAGGACCAGAAAAGTTTTTTTAAGCTTCTTCTTGCCCCTGTTGAACATGACAGAGACTATTTGAGAATTATTATTGTTTGTTTTTTGTTTTTGTTATTATTATTATTTTTTGTACTTTGTTATAATTATTAATTTGAGTGAGAAAGAAAAAGGGAAAAAAAAGAGTATATATATATTATCGTTGTATGTTTTTGTTTCTGACATGTTCAATAAACTGACTAAAATAAGACTTGTTATGGTAGTTATTAAAGAGGACACATTATGCTCATTTTCAGGTTCATATTTGCTTAAATGTTTAAAGAGGTTTTTTCTCTTACTGCCTGTGCTGCTGCACCTCTTTTCACCCTTGGTCAACCGCTTAGAGATGGGTCAAAAAATTTTTCCCCCCCCCTCAGCTTATTGCATACAATGTGTTTGATCGCTAGCCAATAGAATCACTACGTTACATAAGTAAACAAAAGAGTCCATGTTTCAGGCAGGGGAGGGGGGGGGGAGTTTGTGGGAGGGAAACACAGGGATTTGAACCCTTTTGCCATCTGAAATCAATGTAATGACTCTAACCTGTTTGTGTATTGTCTGCCCTGTTAGTCAGTTTCCCAGATGTTGTTGGCTTACCTCTCCCGGCTCTCGGCAATTGCTGACAACAAGATCAACTGTGGGCCCGCCCTCACATGGATGGAGGTGAGCCTGCCCTGCACACAGCATATCTCAATTAATTGAGAATCCAGTTGTAACAGCTATCTCCCTGTCGTAAGGTCCAATGCACAAAACATATTCTAACATAAAGTGCAAACACGGCCAAAAGGTTTGGAAGATACCAGTTTGCCCTTTGTTTGCGTCTGATTACAATTATTCATGTGGCAAAATATAAATGCGCTTAGGTCAATGCGCCAGTTGACACAGACACACCAAACAGACATAAAAGGACATCATACGAGCCATTCCTTATATTCCATACTTCCTCTGTGTACATTGCCCATTTTTGTTCAATGCCGCGTCTTTTATATCTGCACAGCTCCGCCGCTTTAAATTCTGATTCACTGCACATTTTGTATACTCAGAGTAAATGTGATATTCTATTGTTCATAGTTACTTGTACATTTATATTTCTTGTAAACATTCAATTTAATTCCAGACAGGCATGACGTACTTGGTCATGATCTTTTCTAAGTCAGATGATAGCCACCATCCATTATTGAATGCAGTGTGTGTTTTTCCTGTGTGTGTGTATCAGGTTGACAATAAGGGAAATCACCTGCTGGTTCATGAAGAGTCGTCCATCAACGTGCCGGCTATTGCTGCTGCGCACGTCATCAAGCGCTACATCGCCCAGGCCTCAGACGAGCTGTCCTTCGAGGTGACATACACACACATACACACACACACACACACACACACACACACACACACACACACACACAGGGGAGCACACATCAAATCAAATCAAGCTTTATTTATATAGCACATTTATAAACGATTTTTGGTCGAGCCAAAGTGTTGTACAAATAATAAAAATAGCCCACATGCTCTCTCTGTGTCTCTGTCTACAGATATATATAGAGATTCTATTAAAAAACCTTGCGGATATTTAAAAAAGAAATAACTGCCAGTAAAATAAAGTTGTCATTCAAATACTTATGTTAAAACGGTCCAAACTGTTTTAGCTCTTCATTTATTAAACCGGAGTATATTGCATTATACCATATATTTTATAATACTCTCTTTTATAATTTATGATTTATGCTTTTTCCTCTAATGTTTTATTGTTATACACTTAACACTACACAAATAATTTTGCTCAGAACAATCCTTTATTAAAAGATACTCTTTCAGTTGAAATGTAAAGCCTGGCTACATACAGGCCTTTCATTGTAGTCATCACTGATGTCTTCTTCCAACAAAAGGTAAAAGGACAATCAGCACTTTCTAATATTTCCCCTCTGTGCAGGTTGGGGACATTGTGTCAGTGATTGACATGCCCCCTAAAGAAGACACCACATGGTGGAGGGGCAAGCACGGCTTTCAGGTACGCAGCTTCACAGAACACTATGCAGACTGTGAGCAAACACACACACACACGCTTCATCTTTCTCTGGCTTTTTTCTCGCTGTCAACTTCTGATTAGCTTTGCAATTGAGGTATTTCAAGGACGAGAAGAGAATATGCTTTGTAAAACAGATTTCAAATAGTCAGAGTGTGTTGAAAGACAAAGCCTGTGAGCAGATAACAGGTTGGACTGATTCATGTTCACGGGCTTCAGTCCCATCCTGTAACACAGTGAAACTAGGGCTGTTTAGGACTTCAGGTTGAGTTATATAAAAAAAAAAAACGCTAACAGTCAGCCAGACTTACTAAGTGGGCCTCCAGAGATGTAAAGCACATAAAGGGAGCAGCATTTGTGGTATTGCAAGACATTCTTTTGCTTTTTAGGAAGACAGACACATTGATTCATTTTGAAGCTTATGGCTATATTTTTCTGTCACAGATTTGATTTATTCTGACACAGAATTGTGTTTGAGAATAACATAAGACTTCACCACTATTTAGTAAGACTAACGAAGTGAGTATCATCCAAAGTGTCAGTCTTGTAAGAACACAATTCCATCCCCACTAAGCAGAGTCCAGGGGAACACAAAGAGCAAATTCATAAAAAGACTGACTTTGGATGATATCCACTTTGATTCAATTAGACATCTGTCCTCTTTGTTCTCTGTGAATCCTACTATGCTAAGATGTGAGGATGAGACTTTTTGAAGATTCTTTGTGTCATTTATTTGCTGAGCTTGATCATCTCAAAAATGATCAACAGGTTAGTCAGAGAAGCCGACTCCACTCTGATCCGCTTCCTTGCTAACAGTAGCAGCAATCACAGATTAAAAGCTTTATATAGTCTGATGGTCTGAGGGGGGAGAGTTTCAGAGGGGGGGTCAACAATAGAGGCCCTCTCCCTCAACGTCAGGGGCTTGAACTAGTTGAGTCTTTGAAGACCTTGGTGTACAGATGATATGTTTTCCAAACTGAATCTATTTACTGCAGTGACCTGGTTCGATGCTCATGTCAGGCTGAACCTCCGTTGACCCGCCGCTGCACCCTCTCCATCCTGCCCCAGCTCCTCTTGTGTTTTGGCTCACTGCCTTCAAGAAGTAGTGCTGCCAGTCAGGCTCACTGGGAGCACTTTACTGGTACTCCACTTATTTGTCAGATGAGTGGTCAGTGGCTGGAGACCACTGCCCTCTTTAGGATCACACAGCTTCTGCCTCTAAATATACAGAGACATGGAGAAAGCACCCTTGTGTAGCCTTACCTTTTTGGGGGGGGCGGTTACAGGGGACCCAACCCCCCAAATAATGCACATTGCGACATTTCCACCATACATTGACTCATAAAAGTTGACCACAGTACAGGACTTTTTTTCAGGGGAGACACACTTTAAACCCAGTGTGTGTCCTGTGTCTAATATATCATATTCTAATCACTTTTATATATAGACTCTTATTGCACTTTTTCAATATTTCACTTTTTTACATTTTTTTCTTTTGTATTACTATTTACTTGCACAATTTTATTTCTGTTTTATTGTGTTGCACTGTTGGAGTGAGCCTGTGACCTAAGATTTTCATCGTCATAACTACACTGTAGCTATGCACGTATGACCAATAAAAGCCTTGGACCTGTGTGGAAGCTAAACCTATGCCGTTGTGAGTTGGGGAACTAACTGAAATGCCCAACACACACACAAACACCTGCTGTACCACCTGTATCCGTTAGAGGGGGTCAGTGAGGGTAGTGGTTTTCTGCTTTTGTAACATTTGACACTGTGCTTCATCGGCTCAGAATTTCCATCGTAAAACATTTCTAACAGATTTTTTCCGTTCAAAGTCCAGAAAACTCTGATTCGGCTGTCTTATTTGATATAGGGTTTTTAAGAAATCACCAAATCATCAGCACCAAACTGCTATTTTCTAGAGCAGCAGGTACACAGATACACTTACCGGTAGTTTGAACATGTGTGATGCGGTCATTTTCACACCACATGAAAAGTAAATGTCCATACCAAGCCCTAAATGTTGTCTCTGTCACAGTTTAATAACACAACCATATGATGTATATGACAACCACCACTGAGCATAGGATTCTTGTCCTCTCTCTATCTTTATTATGATTTCTAAATAAGATTTTATTTCCTCCCAGCTGACTTCATTTTCACTCCTCTTCCCTCTCCAGGTTGGCTTCTTTCCCAGCGAGTGTGTGGAGCTCATAAATGATAAAGTGCCGCAGTCCATGACCAACACTGTGCCAAAACCAGGTATCCCCCTCTTCTTCCTCCTCTTCCTCCTCTTTATCCATTGTAAGGAAATGTTTTGGAAATACATTATCACTGAGGGCTGGTAATGCGATACGGCTTGGTGTGTGCGTGTGTTTGTCAGTGCGTGAGAGTGTGTTTGAGAGATACACCTTGCCAACAAATATTTCACTGGTCTAAATGATCTGTGTCGTGGAATTCAGTTTGTATTTAAAAAGAGCTCAATAGGGTATTTATTTGATTAAGTTTATCATCTTTACTCAACATATCATCATTTTGAGTGGGTGAAATTCCCTGGAAGTATTTCCCAAACTTCAACTTATTCACAGATCCATGCTCAAGGTTTTCACTTTTTTTCTTAGAACTGAATCACAATACATCATCTGTATCAAGATTATCAATAATAATCTAAGACATATGTTTAACATAAACCCTCTTGGAACAACACCTGGAATGTCTGTCATGTTTACTGTGAGTGAGTCAGATCGACCCCAGTGTGTTGTACCAGTCCCGTGTCTTCTGATCCAAAGACTGATCCTACAATATGACTCACTATCACAAGAACCCGCTGGCTTTGGGGTGAGCGCGTGGAGCCAGGGTTCCTCCCCATCAAAAAGCCTCTGAGACTCCGGGGTCCACATTAAGTGATGACACGGCGAACATAAACCCACCCCCTGCAAGAATCCACTTTTGTGAGGGACAGAATATCCTTAGCAGGGTTTCGGTCCTGTTGGACGTGCCAATCCAGTTTCAAATGCAGGTTGGAACGCTGTGTTTACTGTTACAGTGCACGCACAGCACAATCCGCAGACAGGCCCCCACTCAACCTTCCCCCCCACTCCCCACTGCCCGCTGCTGAGCAATGACCCAATGCTTCTGCTTTTTCTGTTTGTATTTTTGCATGTGTTCTTAATTTGTTAATCATGCATTCTTTATTTACTGAGTATTCGCAGGTGAGGAATATTATTATAGTTATAAGTAAACATAAATGTTTTTCTGTTGTATAGCTCATTAGTATTTACATGTATTATTAAGTCGTCATGTCCTTTTAACTATGTTCAATCAGTAATATGTTGTTAGCCATAACCAGTGTAATATGTAATCTTCTATAACCTGCAGGTGTTATCAGTTATACCAACATGGCTCTAAATGAGCACATCCTGCATCTAGTTTATAATCAGCAGCAGAACACATAACTGACTGTAATTTGGTTTGAGCTGCCTGTGTGTTCTCCACTGCGACGCTTCATTAATCCTGCTGTTGGATGTACCGTAGCATTAGCATGTGTCTTGATTGGTTGCATTTGACTGTGACTCCTCTGCCTCAGCCTCCCCCTGCTCTGGCCTGCAGCCTGCTTCTTGGAGTCTCTTCCCTCCCTGTGCGTGTTGGTATACACACTCCATTCACCACCTGTCCACTCACTCAACCTTCACTCACACACAAAAATGCATTTTCCACATTTAGACTTGTACGACATATTGCTTATCTGAGTTTGGATGCAATTAAAGTTATAATCCTTAAGATTTAGGCCCGGTTGATGTATGGTTACCAGTATTAACAGCAATTGCAGGTTAAGATTTCAGAATTCTGGGGTCAGAAAACAATAAATGAACAGCTTATTTGTCATATATCCAACATAAGAGCAACTGTTACATTTCTTTACAGTAGCGCCTAAACATTTGCATTATGATGATATGGAAGTTGGACAGTAATTACCCTTTTAATTCCAGCTATTAGCAACCTGCAGCTGATTTTATGTTCCACATTGTGGGTTAGCTTGTTGACAGTCTGAAGGTGTGCCCTCTGTGAAATGTTACTTCGCATTAGCTATGATGCAGTGTCAACAGTAAACAATGACACTGATATCAATCCGATCAAATTATAAACAATAATCCTGGATTACACAGAATGTAAATACACTGCTTTGATAATGCTGAAAAAATGCATACCATTAAAAGTACTAAAAACAGGGTTTGATTTCATGAGTGTCTTCAGAATTATAACTTTAAATTCCCCTTTATTGATGAATGCCAAGAATACTGCAGTGCTAAACATTTTATTCTGCAATGTTTATTGCTCTAGCATCATCACAGTACACATTTGCTCTGTTCTCTAACTTGAAGTGCTTCTCTCCCCTGCCGACTCTCTCATGTCTCCACCATCCATCCATCCATCTGTCTGTGGGGCCATCTGTCCATCGGGCTGCATGCAGACTTGGAGATGGAGAGTGTAATTCAGGACAATGCATGGGTGGCCGACCCGCTAAACCACTACAGCCTAAGTTCAGGTAGACAAAAAATCCTTTGGTGTGCTGCATTGCCCCCCCCCCCAACCAACCACAAACTACACAACTTGAGGGATGTGTTTGCACTGTTCCCACCCTAACATAGTATGTATTTGTGAAGATTGGGAAAAGGCTTCACTTTTCACTCAGGAGAACTTTGTACACTTTTTGGTGTTACTTTACAACAGAGGGACTGCTCACATTTTGCCCCGTCCCTGACCTTTAACACATTATCCCCACACTCTGTCGGTGGACCAATAAGACAACAGCCACGTCTGAGTATGCATGCCTGTGACTGTGCTGTGAAAATAGCCGTTTTTTTTCTAGTATGTGTGTTGGTGTGAACTTTCCTTAATTAAATTACAAAACATCTATCTAAGAAAAGGTGTGTGTAATGAAACAAGTGGTATTTTTCTTGTTTCTTTTTTTCATATAACACGTTATTTGTTTCAGGCATTTGATGGCATCTGTTTGTAGAAGGCAAGGCAAGTTTATTTATATAAGCATTTTTCAACACAAGGCTTTACAAAACGAAAAGTCGTGGGTCTTGTTTTAAAAGAGGCGAGTTACAGCGGAGGTCTTTGGGAGTATGTTCCAGAGATATGGAGCATAATAACTGAACGCTGCTTCTCCAAGACTAAAAAAACCTATATTTAAAAGTTTCAAGATTAGATGCAGTGGTGTAAAAATGAAACCCCACTTTTCAAATGTCGCTCTACAAAGAGAACAATTGTATCCCTCCAGCCCGCAGTTTTTTTTCTTCTGTTTCACCCCAAAAGGTGTACGCAAATGAGTTCAGGGTTGAGCCAGGTTACTACAGCGTTTCTCAAAGCCGCTGAATGTTGGGTGTTTGTGGACGGGGGCCAGCTGTGTTTGTCTGTGTGTCTGTTCGGTGGCGACTGAAGGGGCGCGCGGCTCCCCCGCCGTGGTGCTAGGTCTCGACCGGCCTTGATTTATTTAATCCTTTTACAATGAGGGGGCCTGTAAATCCATCCATTGAGCGTTAAGCTTTGTCCTGCAACAGTAAGAATCTCTGTCTCCCTCTCCATGGTGACTGAAAGAGCACATTCCTGCAGGGAGCCGCACGGCTTTGGAAAATCTGTTTGCTCTGCCCTCGATCCACTCCGCTCACCACTAACCTTTGCTGTTTTTAGGCAAAACTATGGAAATTGTTAACATGCTGCACTGCTCCAATTAAAACGGAGACGATAGAATAGAAGCAGGAGTCATTCGGTCCATGTGTGTGTTGTGTTGCAGTCTGAGGTGGGACGTAACTAAGTACATTTACTCAAGTAAACTACAAGTATCTGCAAATTATAGTGTTTCCATTTTATGCTACTTTGTACTTCTACCCCACTACAGTTCAGAGGTACATGGTGTACTTTTACTCCACTACATGTATTTAATACCTTTAGTTACTTTACAGATGTGGATGAATGATGTGAAATATAACCAAGTGTTAAATCACACTTTAGTTCCACCTGGAGTAAATTCACAAGCTACCCTTTAGTATACAAAGTCATTCAAACTAGCTGCACCTTTAACAGCTTTGAGAACACTTTCATGATCAATCATTATAAAACATATCATATATATCATTCTGAAATGGAGCAATCTGCACAATGACTACTTTTACTGTCGCTACTTTAACTATATTTTGATGAGAATACTTTAGTACTTTTACGTGAGTTACATTTTGAATGCAGGACTTTTACTTTTAACCATAGTATTGCTACACTCTGGTACTCTGAGTACTTCTCCCTTCTCTGGTTGCAGTGGAACTCTCTTCAGACTCTTCTGTTGACATCAATATGAAAATAAAGAGTTGTGAGCTTTTGATGAAATGGACAGTCACCCTTCCTTCCTCTCCAGGCAGCACAACAGTCACTGAGCCAGATGTAGCTCTGCCCCCCCCCCCTCACTGCAGGCCTTCGTCATGCCTGGGGACCTGTGATTTGTGCAGCTGTGAGCATACATGAGCCAAGACAGCTGGCGATGTGAAGGAGAGAGGAGGGGAAATGGAGAGAGAATGTGCGTGACAGAGTCATAGTTGTCCTCCTGTTCCCGAGGATCTCCGATCATTTCCTGGTGCTTAAGCTCCGGGCCGTGAAACCAGCCAAGGCCTCCTGTAACCTGTTGCTCTGTAGATTCAATAAGACACTGTTGTTGTAGGCCGCACCTTTGTGTGGGGAAGTGAACAACTCTCAAGAACTCTTGAGTGTGTGAGCTGTGAGGACCCCAGGAAAAATAGCCAATGCTCATGCTAGTGCTAATGGGGATCCTAATAAAGACAATAACTCAATGTGTACATATCATTTAACACCTTTACTTCCTTCTTGCAAAATGTTTTCTATATAATGTCCATAGTTGCTTTACTACTGTATTGCATCATTATAAAAAATCTGTTGCATAAGTCATTACTCATTACTTAAACAAAAGATTAAGTATTGTCCTGTTGCAAAGCTACAAAGCTTACAGACATTTTTACAATAGGTAGGAATTTGGATTTACAACTAGTTTCAGACAGCATGGCGCGCCGCTCCTGTGAATTGGACTTGGATCGCAGCTACTAAAACCACTTCCTCCTTCTTTCCACATCCCAGTGAAAAACAGATTATATTCACATCCTTGCAAAATAGCAGCTTAATGATCCTTAATCTAACAGAATGCTCTCATGCTGTTTTACGATTTATGACGTCAGGGCAGTAGCTAGTAGCTACTTCCTGTATGGTTGACTGGTGTCTTATAGCACATCCCTATTGGTCCTCTGTACTAAAGGCATACACTGCTTCACTGTCTCTGAAACCAAACTTCACTGTATGCAAAGTGGACGAATGAATTAGAGGGGAGAACTTGCTTATTGAACCGTATGCTATCTATTACAGCTCCTGTATATCATTAGTAGTTCAGAATTGACCTCTCCAGCTTGTTTCTGCTCTGTAAGTGATAGTGGAGGACACATACAGACATATCCCCAGTATGTGGAATGATTGCTGGATGATTTTAGGGTGGAAAACTATTTCATAGAGTACAACATTACATACACATGGGACATGCACAGTGAATAATTGTTCAGTTTCTTTACTCATTTAAAAAAAAAAAAAAAATAAAACTAAGTAAAATTAAAATACTCCATTAAGTAAGAGCAGAAGTACTTTTGTTTGGTAAAATAAAAGTAATGTTTCAGCAAACAAAGGGTTATGACATTATTATATTGCAAATACTAATGCATCAAGTTTTTTGCATGTGTATATAACGTGAGTATTGTCCTGTGGTTACCCATCCTAAGGGATAGAGAGAAGTCTGGATGATCTCCAGATGATTCATGTGGTAGGGGAAAGAGAGTAAGGAATTAAGGATACACAACTTTGTGTTTATGATTTTAAATGTTGGTCTAATACTTTGCTTTTTGTGAAAAAGTTAACTATCAGAACCTACGTGTAAAGAGACATTTGAGGATCATTAATAAGAAATGTCTGTCTTTGTGTGACATTTTTAGGTGATCACATGCAGTGGAAAAGTCCGACTCCAGTCTTGTGATTCTGGACCAACAACAAATTAGTTTGACTTTATTTAGACTTGTGTGCTTCGAGACTCTAGTTAAGGAATTAACAAGATAATGCTTTCAGGGGGAAGGGGCCCCTCAGAGGGAACGCTTATTTAGAGCCAAGTGAAGGCCGTCCTGTATGTTGTTATGGCAGAGAAGAAGAGAATTCAGTGTGTTTGTATCATGTGTGTGTGTTCAGTGTAAAGGGATATTTCCCACTGTGTAGGTGTAAACACAGGCTTGCCTCTTGGCTGCCTCCAGTGCTGCCTTCAAATGCTGTTGGGAATACAAGAATCAAGCACATACACAAGTCTGTAATGTAAATGTGACTAGTTCGCTTAACGGAAGAAAACATTTAAACTATGTAAGCAACTGATTACCAATAGGGAACACATCAGTACGTTTACCACCACAGTACATTGTGTACTATGGAAAGTAATTAAGGACATTTACTCAAGCACTGTACTTATGTACAATTTTGAGGTAGGCGCCCTTTACTTGAGTAATTTGATTCTGCTAATTTTCACTTCTACTCCACTCAAAGTTGGAGTCATATTTGTTCTTTTTACTCCTCTACATTTATATATAACATTATTAATGACTTTGTAGGTTCATATTGTTAATTCAAAATCAATTAATCAACTCATGAAATATGATGTACCATTATGGATTAGAATATCTGGAAGTACAAGAAGTCATTAAAGCTAGCTCCCTAATTAAAATGATGTACACAGTAGTGCTGGTACTTTAGGCTAATACTTTGGTTCTTTATCTTCCTGAGTAACATTTTTGATGCAGGACTTTAAGTTGAAAAATAGTATTTCTACACTGTGATATAACTATTTTTACTTAATTAAAATATGTTCGTACTTCTTTCACCACTGTGTACTGTTAATTTCAACACCAAGTGGTTTCAAACTGTTTCGTCCAACGTGGCAACAATGCTTAGCAAAAACAAACATAGGAACTCTATGATTAATTTTATGGAAGTGGAGATCTTTTCAGAAAAATTAAAGTAATTTTGGATTAATATATCAAGTAATACTACATTTATTTACAAATGTTTTCATCAATTTGCAGCTTTTGGTATAGACTGCGATTACCGGAGTATATTTTTCCCGGGTGGCCCTGAAGGCAGCATGCTGATGTGGTTGATCGCAGCGGGCTGTGTGGATGAGATGACGGAGCGAGGGAACAGTCTACGCCTCTCCTCTCTGTCCAAACTTCAGCGCTATTCTCTTTCTCTCTCTGCCCCGAAGCACCTCTCCGTGTCTGGGACAGCCGGTTAGCATTCAGCTCTCTTTAGCTTAGCTGTACGGTCAGAAAATAACTACCTATTTGTAATTTGGACTTATTTTGAAACCTTGTCATAAAGCCTCAAAGCGAGTCGATAGCGTTATGGAACCAAGGTAAGACATTTTAAAAGTCTGTTATAACTATATGTACTGCAGTGGATTTATATAATTTTACATTTGACAGTGAGACTAGCCTTTTTCTACCAGTATGGTGTTTTAGTGGGAGTAAATGATGCCGACATGCAGTATGATGAAAGGAACCTCATAGGACAAAAATAAGTGTGAAACATATGTCCTCCTTCCTCATATGACTCCACCCTTTTTCTTTTGAGGAAAATGTAACTAATGGGAAAATAACTTCGGTGTTAATATTTGCCTCTTTCCTCAATTATTAACTATTTACCACAAGATTGTAGGCTGTTAAGGGGGTTTAAAGTCAAACCTGTTCTACAGTGAATGGCAGTCAGTGCTTCTAGAAAATCAAACAAAGGTAATTAAAACGTTGTATTAAGCATTAACAGGTAATTGTATATTTTAAAAGGGTTAAGTGCCTTTTCCGGAAGTCGAAGTTGCTGGAAATTGGCAGTGGAAAAATTTGTATTCAGATCGTTTACTTAAGTCAAACTGTAAACATACTCCGATACATTTAAACCTGCTAAACTGCAAAGGTTACATTAGAGTAAGTTACTATAATAAGACAAGTGCACTCAAAGTAAGTGAAAAAAAATACCTAAAGGTTTATAGATGACAATTAGCTCTCAATTTTCTTGGTAAATTCACAGTTGGCTGTTCTTGTATATAAACTATTGGCTATTTTTGTGTTATTAATGAAAGCGCTTGTTTTCTTAAATGCAACAATATTAACTAGTAAATAACGTTTTAAATAAAGTAAAGTCAAACATAATACAATATTTCCCTTCAAATTATAGTGGAATAAATGTATGACTGTAAAGCAATGGATGATTTTGAACTTAAGTATAACACTTGACATTCCACCACTGAAAAATGGGTATAGTGATATTTGTTGATCTTTCCTGACACGTTCGTAGGGTTTCTCTCTTCTCATGTGGTATACAGTTTGGAATTGATTAGGATTATTGGGTAAGTTTCTCAAAGGGCCCAGTGACATCACCCCTCTGTCCTGCCCTGTTGAATTGGTGTTCAGTGATGCATTTCAGATCCAACAATAAGAGATTTGGCTCCTGATCACCACACACTGCAGCTCTCATGTGAAACAGAGGCTGCTGTCACTCATGGCTTCCCTTTGACAGGCACACACTGCTCTGCTGTTTACTCACCCAACCATCCAGAAACAACAACTGGGTGTTACTGGGTGCTATCACAGTGTCTATCAGTGTGATGTGCTGTTTCTCAGTTTGATAAGTAATGCAAACATTATCTCTATAGTAGCCACCGCTCAATGGACAAAATGAGTTTCTTAAATTGGCATGGTAAAAGATAATATAGTCTGGCATTTGAAATCACAATATTTACTTACATGATTTTCAAATTCCTCTATTTTTCAGCATTGCTGCTTTCCAGAGAGACCTTTCTTTATTATGTTGGACCCACCACAGTAAAACAAAGATTTTGGTCCATTTAGAAAAGCATTTTGCGCACAAACATATCACTTTCTAGCCAAAACCCTAATTCCCACAGCAAGTAGATTTCTGAGAAGGATGATGTAATTATATCCAATCCATTAACATACCGGTTTTACAAATCGACGAGGAGGGCAGTTTGAATTCCTGCTGCCCATGGGGAGGGGTGTGCTGGGTGAAGTGAAAAGGCTGAGCTCTGATGAGAGCTTTGTGGAGCCCCAAGGAGCTGTGGTTACACCCGCTGCTGCTTGTGTATTCAGGGAACACTGACACACACAGTATCAAATATCTCAGGCTAGAGTCCAATGATCTGCTCTATAATGTCACTGCTCTACTTTAAGAAGCAGTGCTATGAAGTTGGGATTTTCCTCCAGTTTGCCTCCTCTGGAAAGCTCATTGCTAACTTTTTGGAATGAAGCAGTGGGTTTTAGAGTTGGAGAGAGAAGACAGAAGATGATGTTAACCATAGTGCAGTTATTATTGATGCTGTAATGCTTGGCCTCCACTCAGCCCCGACTCGTCACATCCAGCCTCTCACTGAGCTCTCCTGGGGAACGACTCATCAGAGTCCCCCTGTCAGCTCAGGGCTGAAGACTGTCAGTGTTCCACAGGCATTATGACCATCATCCGCTGTGTTTAGCATTTCCTTTAGCAGGATCGTATCTGTGCAAATGCATCTCTGGAAAGTATGTGTATTCACTCTCTGCCCTAAACGACTTGTTGGAGGTGTGTGTTTGCGTGCGTGCGTGCGTGTGTGGTTGACGACACCAAAACTGCAATATAATGTTTGTGTAGCATAATAAATATGACATATCGTTTTTCAGTGCCCTACGCTGTACATATCCGGAATGAATGGCTGAAAGGTTTGGGAAGCTTTGTTTCGTGAAAGGCTGGCAGAGGGTGCGGCTACTGGGTATCCCTACGTAGCGATACCCAGGAAGTAAGTGAGAAATCTCCAACGAGGCGTTTTGGGGAGGTATTTTCTGTGTTAATAGAGTTTTACGGCCTACAGGGTGTACTTTGAGGGTTTTTGACTCTGCAGACCGTTTACATGCATAAAAACCTTCATAACACACAAGGGGATGGGTAATAACCAGAAAAGCATGACATGGGACCTTTAAGTTATCAAAGAGACAAGCAGAGTATTTGTAACTCTGCTGTCTAGCTTTACTCTCTGGGACATCTAGTTCTGGAGAGGAGGAAACCTCTGAGGATCATGTGTAACCCTAATAAGTAGAAGCTGAATGCAATGACAAACTCCCATTGGGCGCTACGCTGCCTTTTGTTATTGGATTAGAATTTAAATGAGAGCCTCCTTAGTGGCAGAAAGTGACAAACTAATATCAAATGAGTCTAAATGTGTTGACACCGACCCACCCTCCTTTGTAAAGAATACTGGGAAAACAGTTAGAGAATGTATTTTTGTCTCTGGAGGAACTTTATCAAGTCTGATGAAAAAGAACCCTGAAGAAGTCATCAGATAGTGATTTAGTTATTACATAATTTAGGCATGATCGATTCAAAATTGAAATCCTGCTTTCAGAGCTAGACGTGTGGAGTTTGAAAGATGTAGATGTTATCAAGGAAGAAAGTGTGTATTGAATGACACTACCCAGCTGCATTATGGGACATTAATGATCCTTTTTTTCCCTTTCTTTTTGGATTTGGACCTTTGCTAGGGAATCTGAAGTCCGAGTGTCTCAGCCTCTGCTGAACACTTTATGAATTCCTGCTTCTAAAATGTACTACTAAATCAGTGGAAAACCCCTTCAAGCGACTCCAAGCTATAAATCTTGAAATTAATGCGACAGAAATGTTAAGGTCCCACAAACCATACCTTGAATGCCTTTCCCCCAGCTGGATGTGAGCAGTGAGTGTGTCAGCTTCAGTGCTGCTGAGTATGCTGCCCTCACACTGTGAGTGACAGTCAGCAGATGGGAGTCTCTGTCCCTCTCTGGAGAGTCATACTGTCACTGCACTCCTCTTCCCCGCATCCTACAGTCAATCTGCTCTCCTTATGAAAAGTGACGTGTCAGTGTCGTGAGCCAACACAGTTGCACAGTCAGACCCTTCCCCCTCCACATTATACTGAAGGCCATTTCTGATGCCTCAACAATGATTAAGCAAAGCTGCCTCAGCATTCTTTTTCTGCGGTATAGGAGTGCAGAAGGAATTTCTCCCTGAGGGGTGAATTGTAGCTCCCCTGAAATGGAAGATGTCTGTGGATGCACGTGCAGAGGCCAGCTGTTGATTCAGAGTGCTGCTTTCTTTGCTTTGCTGAACCTCATTACAGGAAACATGCCTGCCGTCCACACTTCAGTTAGTTTCAACAACCCTGTGTTGTCAGTGACTTGGTGTGAGTCTACACACAGTGTCCAATTCTTCTACCCAGTCACTCATTCCTTGATATTTAAAGGGGCCCCTATTGTACTTTTTGGGATCTTTTCTTTCCTGTAGTCTGTTCTATTGGTTTTTGTGCTAAAATCCCAAAGTTCCCTCCAGAGGGAGTTTCTCTCCCTGGGCTCTGGTTTCAGACAGAGGGTGAAAAGAGGTGCTGCAGCACAGGCAGTATGAGGAAAATAAAGAGCTTTTTGAACATTAAAGCATGGAGACATGTCCCAGAAGAGGCTCATGAGCAAATAGGGCCTCCTTAAAACGCAATTGCACCAGAAAACCTTTCAATTCTGTAAGTATATTCCACTCGCGATGGCCTTTTTAAATATCAAAATCAATCCACACATTGTCTTCTTCCAAATCCAGGTTCCACAAACATTACCAACAAGGCGAAAGTAATCACAGAAATAGTTGCCTGCCAAAATAATTTCTCTTTTTGATATATTCTTGCTACTATTCTGCAATGACAGACTTTTACATTATTTCAGCTCCAAAGTAACTTTCCATTTCCAACAGCTCTTTAATGTTAGTTTGGTCTTAATGTGTTTCACTCTAAATGCACTTGATTGACTGTTAATGAAGTCTGCTGCACGCAGTTAACTCTGCAGCGTACGTTTAGCATGCAAAACAGGCAGCCTCATTCACTTTTATCTAATGGTCTCTGGGCATGAGACCCCAGTCTAACTCAACGGCTGTTTCTAAATAATTATAATATTCATAACAACTGCTTCATGATGCTGTGTGAGTCTCTATAAATGAATCCTGTCATCATGCTGTGAGCAAAGATACTGCTTTGACTCTGTTATTGTGTTGTTGTTGTTGTTGTTGTTGTTGTTATGTTCCACACATGCAAGTCAGACTTAGCATTCTTTAACTAAGCTTGCTTTGTTTCTGGAGATGGAATTTGATAAACACTGGCCTTCTTTCTATTGTAATGCTATCCGTTAAAGGAATGTAACCTGGAATATCAATAGATAAGTGATGCAACAGCAGGTTTTCAGCCCAGAGCACCAGGAGATCTTTTTGAAAGATTTAGCAAAGTTCCAGATGTTGCAGCAGAAAGAACACAATGATCATAGATGGGATAGGTATGGAGGGTCTTAATATTTTCCCTTTCAGTTATAAACTTTCACAGCTATTGTTTCATTTCCTGATGCCACGTGTGAGGTTACATGTTACAGGGAGGGCTAATAAATGACACATGCCAGAGAACAGAGAGTGGATTTGGAGATATGTTTAATTATTTGAAATGTGTTAAGTGTCAGTCAATACTTAAAAATGGAAGGTAAGAAATAAAGAGTACAAGTGATTAATGCATTTTAAAGAATTTACCTGGGAACAGGGTGTCCGTGGGGTCTTAAAAGGTATTGCATTTGACTTCAGGATTCCTGCATATACCCTGTGGGAAGAATACTCTAATATCAGGATAATTCAAATACACAGTATAATAATATCATTGATTGTTCAACAATCAACCAATAGTTGGTCAAACTGAACCAAATTCTCAGTTGAAAGAAAATGTATGTGAAGTTCTCCTAAGTGGAAAAACACTCTTTCATCTCACCAGTAAATGACAGTTTTTAAGGTCAGATTTTGTGAACCAACTTGCTTTATTGTTCCCTCCTCCACCCAAAAAAACATGGTTTGTTCAATTCAAGAAAGCCTTTCCACATCTCTCTAAAGCAGATCAAACAACTGGTGTACTTTAAGAAGCTTACATCCCCTTTCCCAGACGTAGTATCTGATAAATGCGGACTGGGTATTTCAGAAGGTCTGCTCCTTGTTTGCCTTGTTTTGAAGGGGAGCAGAGGGTACTGGTGTTGGATGTGAAGGATTCCTTTGTAGTTGCCTGGGAGGTGGTATTTAAGACCGAAACCTTCGCTTCATGGAAACTACACATGCATAAAGGAAGGGTTTGCATTAGAATGGAGGTGAAATGCACAATGGGATGGGACAAGCCTTAGCAGCCTGTATGGGCTTTCATTCTACTCCATAGATTTTGTGTGAAAGCTGAGCCTGTGTGAAACCTACGCACTGGTGAGTAGTAAACCGTTGTGTAAGAGCTCTAACATGTGTCCTTCCTTCCTTCCCTCGCTCCTCAGTGTCTAAGAAGCACGGAAAGCTGATCACCTTCTTACGCACCTTCATGAAGTCCAGGCCCACCAAGCAGAAACTGAAGCAGAGAGGCATCCTCCGGGAGAGGGTGTTCGGCTGCGACCTGGGCGAACACCTCCTCAACTCAGGACATGATGGTGAGACACACGAAGACACACCTGAGAGTACCAGGCTTTTATTCTTAACAGACTCTTAGTGTATTCTGACTGGCGAGGGTCTTAAATGATCTGGAGCCTGATTTATGGCAGAAAGTGAAGGCCATTATTTGCAACAAGCTTCCATTAGAGACAGGCTTTGATTTCTGTTCCCTGGTTAATGGAGTGGTAGAGATTACATTTTAGTTAGCATCGCATGGGCACCCTTAAAAAAAAAATGCAATGGGATTTTTCCATTGGAATTCAGAATATTGCAGAAAAAATATCTCTGTCAAACACACGATTATGATTCTTACATATTTTTGGTCAGCAGGATAATCTCATATTCTGTTGTAAAAAGCGATATAATCCCGAACACCTGCTGCATCCTCCATTTCAAATAATGAGCTAATGGTTTTTAGATAACAGCCATTGTGAGCTTCCTCAGATTCACACCACACCGTGAGTTAAAGCAGTTCGGCCAGCCCTCTCTGCCTGTAAGTTAGATGATAGCTGGGTTTAAGTACATAGCTACATGTACCTGCTGTAGCTACTTTGATGTTCTGATCCCTCAGCAGCACGCTGTCTGTGAGGTGAGCTGATGGGATGGTGTCAATGACAGAGGTGGAGGAGAATGGTTTCCTGATTACCCTGTGACATCAGCTCCAACCACTGGATGATGCTTCTCTGCTGCTGAAGCGCAACCAATGACTTCATTTCACTTCTGCTTGAGACCAACTTAAAAAGCCATTCATTCATGTTAATGGATCAATTCATGTCTGGACCATGGTCCGGACATGAATTGTTCTTGTCGTAGCAGCACATTGAATCACAGTGATCACAGACGGGTGAAGCATTCACTCCCTGGCTCTCTGTACATCCTTCCTTACCTGACACGGAGAGATAAGCCACTCTGTCACACTTTGCTGGGTCAAATGTTTGACGTGTTACGATTGCTTCAGTGACTTTAAGAAATGAAAGAGGAATTTGATCTTATGGAACAAGAGAAATACCATTTGTGGTCAGAGTGCTGTGTCTGCTCCTATAAAGACCGGTGGTAGGTGAAGACAAGTACTACTTTGCTTTCACTTACTAAGCAATATTTCCTAGACAAAAAAGTTGTATAACCGGTTGGTTAGATGTTGAATAAATAAATATGGTCATAAACAAAGCTTTTCAAACAAAAATTATAATCCATAGAATGTTAATGTTCCAAATAAATGTTGTCCAGTTAACAGACAGCCAGGTGTCTTGTTGTACTCTTATAAGCTTCATCAACAAAGAACATCAAACGGAGAGTTAAAGCCATAACCCTATGCTCCATGAAATAAAAGTAGCTTTTTTAATCCAATTTTCAGAGGGGTATGCTGACAAAGGAGAGTCCGGGCTAAAGACAAAGGGATCTTCCAAGCTACCATTTCTCCTGCTAGCTTGGTTCTACAAAAGTCCACTTTGACAATATAATGTCTTATTAACAATATTATTAAAGGGGCCATATTATTCTTGTTGGGATTTCCCCTTGCGCTTTTCTGGCTAGGGCCCCAACACATTATACATGGCAACTTTTTCACAGACTACCTTCATCTGTCAAATATTGTACCCGAACATCTCAGCTTCCACTTTCAGTGTAAAGGTGACTCTGCCACTGCACTTGAGCTTTGAAACTAAAATGTAAGGTAACAAACTCTTCACTTAAATAAATTGGATGCTGTTGTTTGAAATGTAAGAGGGTTCACTACTGTTGTGTCCAAATCTGTCTCCACATTCATGTTGTGTATCTTTGCGATAAGAGAGCCTCATAAAAAAGATCTTCCTACGTAAAGAGCTTGGAGAGGACTCATCCACCCTCGCTGTCCTCTTCTCTGTTGCAGAAGGACATTTCCTTCAAATCTGGCCGCCTTGTTTGCTCTTTCGCTATGTGTGGAATTTGTCTGGACAGCTGCTTCAGTGCATGTCCCACTCTGCCATTTCTGAATGCTGTTTGAGCCTCCACACATAAACACCATCCTTATCCACCATATACACACACACTCACAAAGAGAAATAGCATGTCTGTATGATTCATGGTTGCTGAAGGAGAATTAAGAAGCTCTGTGGTTTCTCTTCATTGTCTCAACACAAAATCACTGGCATTGTGCTTTAACCTGTTGTACCCCATCGACCCGCCCCCGGGTGAAAAAACGCATAATCTGCAGGAAACAGCATCTGAGGGCTTCTTAATATTTAATAAACTATGAATGTTTTATATCCATGTAACGGGAAGAAACTCAGCTAACTGGGCTGAGCCTATGACCATATTAGCCACGAGCGAAAAAATGCTAACGGCGTTTGCACAGAAAATCACTCATAACACCCTTATTACTTATCGTAACTGAAAATCCAACCCATCGATTAGATCGTGAGAAGACACAGAATCGATCGGTACCTACATCATCACTCTATGATAACAACTCGCGACATAATAAACAAAAACAGACATCATAACTCTTGGCGCTAGGTAGCAACAACGGCAATATCTCATACCTTCGTTGTTGTCTGATCAAAAGTTGTCTTCAATAGCATTAAAACGATAAAAACGCTGCTGAAATTAATCCATAGGTTAATCCAATGTGTCTGTTTCCCTTTGAAATGATTTCTGATCGTCCAAAAGCAATAAACCTACTTTTCCATTTTCAGCTGTCAGACCGTGAGATAGGTTCGCTCTGGGCAAAACTGCATGCGCGAAGCCCCCACCTTTTTTTTGTTAACGTGTGGTGTGTATGTGGAAATTATTCTTCGATTCTATTGGCTCTAACGGTTAAAAAGAGATGTCAATCACCAAAATCGACCAATGGGTTCCAGAGAAACTGCAAAAACGAGGTGACGTGCAACAACATTAACCTTTCTGTTGGTCGCTTGTTAGCAGACCATTCACGCGATGGCAGAGCGAACAGCTACAGGCAGGGCCCATAATGATAGCCCTATAGTTTAAATCTACTACCCACACATAAACATATGGAAATGGGTTACTATTTAAAAAAAAAAAGTATTTATAAATGTATTTAGGAACCTATCCATGTGATTATAAGTGGGGGTCGACCTCAAATCCTCTAGGGGGGTCCGGGGGCATGCTCCCCCGGTAAGATTTTAATTTTGGAGTTAAATGCATCAATCTGGTGCATTTTGAGGGGAAAATAAAGAGACTAGATCTATGGAAACACCTATATTAAGCACAACTGTATACGATTTCAATAATCATAAAATCATGGCTATAACCAATAACATACCATTTCCAATATGAAAAAAACACTGAAACTTGTTTATTAATTTATTTTTGATTCATTTATGAGTGTGTCTGTGCTCCTGAACCAGCCTCTCCTGTCTCTCTCCTCTCTCCTAGTTAACTTTTTATTTATTTATTCATGCATATTTTACTAATCACATTACATTACATTTCATTTAGCTGACGCTTTTATCCAAAGCGACTTATAATGACCGATTACAGGGACATTCTCCCTGGAGTAACTAAGGGCTAAGTGCCTTACTCAAGGGCACACTAGAATGAACTCACAGCCTTCCGATCTTCAGCCCACCTCACTATCCATTAGACCAGGGGTCTGCAACATTTTTGACAAAAAGAGCCATTTTGTTCCTTTTCCAAAAAAAAAAATTGTCTGGAGCCGCTAAACATATTTCATAGCTTGCTAGCTAATAAAGTTGTATTTATTGTTATATCAGACAAAAACTACAGTTTTTTTGCATTTATTAGGCTATTTATTACGTTATATAAAACTATTAAGTATACAACTTTTAACCTCTAATAAGAAACAAAGAACTCCTATACACAAGTTATTGAGCCGTTTCCGCTCTACATCCTGAACTCCTCCCTTCGATGCAATGCACTTCCGTTTTGGCGGACTGGGTTTGTTTTGCTAGCTAGCTCCGTTGTGCCGACAAAGCACTGATATCGCAGAGACAAAGAGGATATAACAATTACAACATGAAGAAAAGTGGTTCGGGAACTACGTGTGCGGTAGTTGGTTGCAATCACTCGAGAAAGCACCTGAACGAGTGGTTAGATAGAGAGTGCTACGACCACAAACCAGCACCCAGCACCCAGCCATGTTGTTCATTAAATACAGATAAACACAACAAATACTGCATGCATTGTATTTTTTAATATTATATATGAATATTTTCATAGTGATGTAATTGTGTGGGCTGCTTTTATATTTTAATTTGTAATACCTGTTAGGATTAAACATGTGATCTTTCTTGTTGAAGCCATTTCTTTAGTTTCCTCTAAACAATTAATTAATTCAGTGTTATTTATGTACAGTATGAGCTTAATATGAATGATGAACTGTGTTAAAAGAAATTGTAGCACTCTAAGGAACATATGAAATGCAATAATGAAATTAAATTACATCAAACTTTATTTTCACTCAAACAGTACAGGCACATATGATATATTGCACAGCATAAAGAGAACATCTATATTGATTCTGACTTTTCTACATCCAACTCACAGATTTATCATTACTTTGAGAAAAAAGATTATTAATTTTCCCCTTTTACAAGGGAAGATATGGTCATTTGGTCTGGGAATGTCATTTTCGAGCCTGAGACCGGAAAAACACGCTTGGGGTCTAACAGGTTAAAGAACATGATTTGCTGCCTCATTCACTGACATGTTCTTCTAACTATTTACTCCAAAAACATCAAATAAAGAAATCAAATCTTTTTAAAGCTCTCAGGGTATTGGCTCAAACGTTTCCCCCTTCAGCTCCAAAAGTCCTTTTTCCTCAGATAGCACTAGAAATGTAGTTAATCACACTCCAAAGTCTTTCAGCGCCTGCAGCCTCTTTTCCAGAAAGCCTGTGAGCTCTAGCTTGACCTCGCTTGTACTCGCTCTTCAAAAGAAGAGTCATCACATTCTTGACCGTGAATGTCTCAGTGAAGACTGGACAAATATTGACTTGTGTGTGAAGTGTTGAACGGCTCTTTTTCTCCTCACAGTGCCCCAGGTCCTCAAGAGCTGCACCGAGTTCCTGGAGAAGCACGGTGTGGTGGATGGCATCTACCGCCTTTCTGGAATTGCCTCAAATATCCAGAAATTACGGTAGGAGACACACTGCCTGTTTATTATGTGATTCAAAGGTCAAATGAGAATCTCCCCTAATAAAACAACTAGTTTTTACAGAAATGTCCTTAAATGTGATAGGAGGAGCTTACAAACCGTATCCTACCATAGCCCTCTATAAGCTGACAACATACTGTATGAATTCCATCTAGGGTTATTGCATCTGTAAAAGAAAATCGTGATGACGTGCAGGTGTTACCCATCAACAGTTACACTGGATCAGAACTTAAGTCATCTGAACTCTGACAGCAGTTGTAACTGTTAAAAGGCAATTTATATGTTGTGGACATTTAAGTAGTTATTGTCAGTGTCAGTATAATCCTGTGTTTACATGTAAACTAGTGCAGTTCCCGTTCAGGATAACTGGTGCAAGATCTTCTTGGATTTCACAGAGACTAGGGCTATTCTACTATAATATTCAGGGGGGCAAGTTTTCAGAATGCTAACAATTGAAAAAAGAAGATGTAAAAATGCCCTGCATTTAATTTCAGCGTTTGAGCATATAGAAATGTAGGCTATATTTATAATTCTTCTGTTGGACTCATGGGAGCAATGTAGACCTGTTTTATTATTAAGCAATATTTTCTAGTTTTATATTTGTTATATATTGCCCCCTATCTTTCACCAGGCATGAGTTTGACTCTGAGCAGATCCCCGACCTGACCAAAGATGTGTACATCCAGGACATCCACTGTGTGGGCTCGCTGTGTAAGCTCTACTTCAGAGAGCTGCCCAACCCCCTGCTCACCTACCAGCTCTACGAGAAATTCTCTGTAAGCAAAGCCTGAGTAGCTCAAGCACTTCTCACACACCAATTTCTAGCACAAATGTGTGGATATACAAGTCTACTTACTATTATAACACGTGACTTACTGAAAGATACTGATTGTGCTTATTAGTCTCTAGCGTAAAGTAATGAAATGTAAAGAAATTCCTATAAATACATCTTGTAAGAATTCTACAGTGCATCTTGCATGTATTAGTCATAGACCCACTGACATACAGTATAAGCATTGAACCTAACTCTATGTGTGACTTGGAAAAACAATGTTGTCCAAGCATAACAGAGATTTCAAGTAAATGCTGGTTGTTATTGCAGCTGGAGAGAGGAGGGGTGGGGGGCTATGGCTCCTGACGGATTCCCCCCTGCTCCATGTAGCGGCGTAAACCTGGCATAACAAGTTAATTTAGCCTTGTGTTGATTCATCACACTATTTATTTCCCTCCCTTTCTTTTCACTTTGAAGGATGCTGTATCAGCAGCAACAGACGAGGAACGACTCATCAAAATCCATGATGTCATACAGCAGCTTCCTCCACCGCATTACAGGTCAGTGTAGAGGCACACCGCCCCCCTGTGGCAGACTCAGGAACTGCCAGATACAAATGCATCCTGTGTTGTGGCTCCTGTCTTGATAAAATTATTGTTTTTTTTACGGCCACAATGCATTGAGGGGAATCATTTAACAGCTTATACTCATCTGTGTGCTTTCCAAAAGCATACAAATGCACATTTCTAAGTGACATTCCTTTGGGATAGATCACATGGTGAAATATTGATGCTCTGAAGAATAAACTCTATCATGGCCATTAGTGTGCTTATAACTTGTAGGGGACCAATTTATGTGAATGATAGATGTTTGATTCATAGGACCCTGGAGTTCCTGATGAGACACCTGTCCCACCTGGCAGCCTACAGCTACATCACCAACATGCACAGCAAGAACCTGGCTATCGTCTGGGCCCCCAACCTTCTGAGGTGAGGGCCTCCTGCACCACACAATGTTCTCTGAATGCATGTTTTATTGAGTTGAATACACTGTCTATCATCACATTAAAGCCACCTTGATTGGTTGTTTTCTTAATGTTTTAAACAACACATCTCAAACTAATTATAATGGTCTTCACAATTTGATGTATCTTTAATTTAGGTTATGTAGGTTTTGTATACTTCTCACATTAAAGATTTATCTTTATTGAAATGTATAGACTTATTGAAACACTCACACTTCAACACATTTACCTGATATGCTCAGGGGCGGGACATGTCAAAGTGGTTTACCAATCACAACAGCTAACCAATCAGAGCAGACTGGGCTCTGGTTTCAAACAGAGGGTGAAAAGAGGTGCTGCAGCACAGGCAGTATGAGAAAAGTAAAGACCTTTTTGAACATTAAAGCCTGGACTTGGACCTGAAAATGAGCATAATATGTTCTCTGTACATGATAATGAGCTCTGTGCAGCATAACGTTTCCTGTCTCCTGCTTTAAATTAGTCACTCTGCCTTAGTGGAAGGATTTAGGCACATTTCTGCGGGGAGTGCTGATCAACACAACATCAAATGCTGGAAGTCATTTTTAACTAATTAAGATGAATTGTTTACCTATAATTGATTTGCTATTACTTATTTAAAGTTGGGCATTTGACTAAATCTAACCCACATATCCTCCCCTGTCATTGTCAGGTCAAAGCAGATTGAATCTGCGTGCTTCAGCGGCACAGCAGCCTTCATGGAGGTCCGGATCCAGTCAGTGGTGGTGGAGTTCATCCTGAACCACGTGGATGTTCTATTCAGCTCCAAACTCAGCTCTCTGATACGAGAGGGAGCAGGTACGTTCAGGCAGATACCTCCTCTGCTCACTACATCTCTACACCAGCCAATGCTGCTTCTTCTCGAGCATTAAACACTGTTCTATATCGCCAGGTCACAACTCGTTGTCGCGGCCTAAGTCCCTGCTGGTTTCGTCTCCCTCTACCAAACTCCTGACTCTGGAGGAGGCCCAGGCCAGGACCCAGGCTCAGATCAACTCTCCGGTCACTGAGGACAGCAAGTACATCGAGGTGGGCGAGGGTCCGGCTGCTCTGCAGGGGAAGTTCCACACTGTCATTGAATTCCCCACTGAGAGGTTTGTTAACTCCTCTGTCTAATTTGTCATGTAATCACTATGTGTCAATTGTCATTTAATATACAATCTAAGTAGTAAAGACACACTCTAGGCCCACAGACATCTATCACACGTCTACTGTGTCCATTTAATGTTGGTCAGACTATATTGAAGAGTTTTCCCACCTGCACCAGATTGCCAGTATTTCAGAGGACAGTCGCTGTCTCCAGTTTCAGACTTGGGAAGATGTCCTTAAAGTAGAGATGATGTAAAAAGAAAAGCTTGAATCGAGATGGGATTGATTATTCGTCCCCTGTGTCTGAATCTGTCTTTGAGTTATGGTGTCTACGTGAGTAAGTGAAACTAATTCTTCTTTGCCTGCTTTTCCATTATTATAGGAAGAGGCCTCCTATTAAATCAAAGAAGTCTCCTGTAGGTAGTTGGCGCTCTTTCTTCAACCTGGGCAAGTCTTCCTCCATGTCCAAGCGCAAGCTGCACCGCAACCCCAGTGAGCCCAACGAACTGAAGGCCATGGCACTGGCCGGTGAGTCTTACCTCCTCAATTAGAAGGAAAATAGTCCAATTGTAAAAAGACAGGAGCTTATTTGACTAAAAAATGAAAACAATGCTTAATCCTTGAAATGGCTTTGTTTCAGGAGGCAGAGGAGACTCAGCAACATTAAGATCAGCCAAGAGTGAAGAGTCACTGAGTTCCCTGCACAATGTTGAAGGTAATAATTTGTGTCTTCTCGTTTAATATCACGCATTGCTGCCCCAACTGTAGTAAATAACTATTATAAAAATAGTTTCTGAATATATTATTTTCTTTCTTCAGGAGAGTCGAAGGTGTACCGTCCTCGCAGGCCGCGCTCCAGCAGTGACGCTCTGTCAGCCTCCTTTAACGGTGAGCTGCTGGACAGCCGGCAGCACTGCAACTCCTACGACAACCTGGACGCCACAGATGACAGCGACGGAGACGACGGGCCCATCTGTGTGCCTGCCCTCATCTCTCCCCCCCGCTCAGCAGGTGAGGACGTGGACCTCAGCCCTCCAGACATCGGCATGGCCTCCTTGGACTTTGACCCCATGTCTTTCCAGTGCAGTCTCCCCGACACCTCTTACGCCTTCCCTTTAGATGACTCACCCAAGGGGGCTGAGGGTTCCACGTTAAGGAGGAACCATGTAAGCGCCTGTGGAAAAACCAATGGCTCTGACCTCATCGCTGCCACATTACTGAGCAGCCTGATGTCCACAGACTTCAGCCTGGCCGCTGGACACAAGGTGGAAAGCAACAAACTGACCACTTCCTATTCTTATACTGACAAACCCACACAGGCCGTGTCACCTATTAAATGTGGAAAGACCACTAGTTTAACGCCTTTTCCCACTTATGAGCTTTTCTCTACTGAGGTGCCTGACAGGAATACGGCTGTACAACCTTCATCCCCTTATTCAGCAGCGGAAGAATCTCCTCCCCTGATGGGCAGTGTCCTGCTGAGGGCAGCAGAGCTGTCTCTCAGTGAAGCTTTTCAAAAGGAGCTGCACTCTAAGCTGGAAGCTTTTGACAGTGTGGACAATGGAGAGCTGAAGGGAGAGGACAGCCTGCCGCGGGCGCCAGCTGCCAGCAGCCACGAGCACCAAGGTAGGGAGCAGATAATGACCTTTTTTATTTGTGTACTTTCTTACCTGTTCCATTAAACTATGTAGATTCTTATTTAAGAATAAGGTTTTAAGTCATGCCATTAATTATATGACTGCTTTCTTCTAGGTTTAGTCTCCCAGGCTTGCATGGATTTGGTCTTAAGTAAAATTTAATATTTTCATATGTTACCCAAGCACCACGCTTAACTTTTCCCATCCTCTTCAAGCTCCTTAAATCCAGCCTGCCTGCTGTCATGTCTCTTCTTCACCTGCTGCTCTCTCACTTGTTTGTTCTTCAACTATAGACCCCTTTTGTTTCTGTGTCCCTGCTAGGAGTCGTAGCTCAGGACTCTGCGAAGGACCTCACCCCTCGTTCCTTCAGCTCTGCAGCTCCCTCTACTGCCCCTCCTCCTCCTCCCCCTCCTAAAAACGCTGCCCGCATGTTGGCCCTGGCCTTGGCAGAGTCTGCCCAGCAGGTCTCCATTCAGTCTCAGTCCCGACACTCTGAGCCTTCCACACCGGTGTCCCCCCCGCAGCCACAGGAGACCTCTAACCTCCAGGACACGCCGCATCCACTGGTCACACATTACCTGACTTCGTCCTCCGAGGGAGTAGGGAGAGGAAGTTCCCTGCCACTAAACAGAACTGCCCCCCGTGTCACCACGGCCTCATCGTATGCCCCCACCTCCAGTCCTACAACCACACAGCAGCCTCTAGAGTTAGACAGCATCACTACCAAGCCTTCAGACAGCACCAAATCCCTTACAGCTCCACCTGCAACACAGCCTGGAACAGACACAACGCCACCGGACACTCCTTTATACAAGTGCGCCCCCCTCCCCAGTTCATCCAGCACTCCTCCAAGCATGAAAAGTCCAGAAAGGCAGCAGCCTGTCCCAGCACAGGTCCCAGTACAGAATGCAGTACAGGTCCCAGTACAAATCCCAGCACAGGTTCCAATACAGGTACAGAATACAGTACAGGTCACAGCTCAGATCCCAGTACAGGTCCCAGTACAGATACCAGTACAGGTCCCAGTACAGATCCCAGTACAGGTCCCAGTGCAGATCCCAGTACAGGTCCCAGTACAGGTCCCAGTGCAGATCCCAGTACAGGTCCCAGTGCAGGTCCCAGTGCAGGTCCCAGTACAGATCCCAGTCCGTAGCAACTCACCTACTACCACTCCAGCCCCCTCCCCCAGTGACTGCTACAAAGTTACTGGAGTCTTACCACATCCTGTTCCTAAGGTAAGTCTCACCACTTTTATATATAACTTAGGCTTTAAAAACGATGAAGGCTCTTGTAATGCATTGTAATGGTGAGCTGCAGTAAGCATGATCCAAATGGATCCACTTTATTCCTTGTGCCGCAGCTAAAATGTCACACGATTATTATTATTATCCTCTGGAAACACGTTTCGAGTGACTGTGTCGGGCACCCACTCATCCGTTGAGAGCAGATCGTATGTGTCTAGGGGAATACCTGCTGTCCACTTGACAATCTTTTAATACCCAGTCTAAATCAACGCCTGGAAGTTCCGTTGATACAGTCAGCTGGTTATGGTCGCCTAAAAACGTCAGGCACCTGCTTCAGAGCACTTATGAAGTTGGCAAAACAGTAGGCACATACTAGGTGGTAGAAGACACTGTATGTGTAGTCTTCAGAGATGTGTTGGTATTCACTGGTTTTGTGTGTTTTAAAGCCAACAAATGACAAATACGCCAACGAGAGGCACCAAAACCAGTAGGAAAAGGAAGAACATAAGAGAAACACCTAAATAAGCAGACATTTAGAATGTATGACATGCTGCTGCCGGGATTGGAACTACCCTGCAACCAGACTGGTGACACTGAGCAGAACTGTGAACTTAATCGGTAATAATGTTGTTTTCTTTGTTCTTTGTCTTAGGTCAAACCAGAGGAGACTGCATCACCCCCAAGCCTTTCAAAACCATCAGAGCAGCCCCCTCCTATAGCTCAAAAGCCTAAGAGAAAGGCTATCTCCATCCCCCCGCATCAAACACAACCTCAGCAGCAGAGCCAAGCTCAGATACAGCCTCATCTTCCAATTCAGCCACACATGCAATCACAGGTCCAAACCCAACCACAGCCCCCCTCGAAGGCCAGCGCACGAGTGGCCCCCACCTCTGTGGAGCCTATTGAGAAGCCTTGGGAGGCCATAAAGCCAGTGCAACCCCGTACAGAGTCTGCTAAGTACAACGACGTGTACGGAGCCACACCTCCAGCCCCTCCAGTCCGCACCATCGAGAGCAAACTGGCCACAGCAGCACTTAGCCAAAGTGAAGCCTCCTACCATTGCCTGGGGGAGGGCCCTGTGCCGGGGCATCTGGAAGAAGGTCTGCCTCACCACCCTCCCTCTCCTCGGAAATCTTCCACGCATCAGCCGACCTATCTGTACCACGCTAAAGGAGAACCTGTCTTAATTGAGCCCACAGCAGCTGCATACTACCACCAGAGGCCTCTTCCCAAGGGCCCACAGTCCAAACAACGCCACATGCGGCCAGACAGCGTCTCCCCGCACCTCTCCTATGTGTCCAAGTCGGAGCCTCAGATACCTTACAACGCCCGACTAGACAACAGATACAGCACTTTAGGCCCCAGGTCCTACCACCACTCCATGAAGTCCAGAGGAAACCCCCGCAGTGTGTACATGTCCCCGGGGCCGGGGCATCAGGGTTACAGCCACGACAGACCCCAAGGCTATCCCACCATCCGCAGAGTGCACTCCCTCCACGTTCCCTCCACTATTCGCACCGTGCCTATCCACAGGACTGAAGTTCCTCCAGATGATGATATTTTCTTCTACCATCGACCCATGTATCCGTGCAAAGCCTACCAGCAGCCCCCGCAGCAGCCCTCCCATCAGCAGCCCTCCCATCAGCAGCCCTCCCATCAGCAGCCCCCCCATCAGCAGCCCTCCCATCAGCAGCCCTCCCATCAGCAGCCCCTGCAACAGCCCCCCCAGCAGTCCTCCTCTCAATCAGACTACCACGTAACCCAGCTGCAGCCTTACTTTGAGAATGGCCGGGTTCAGTACCGCTACAGTCCGTACTCTGGTTCAAGCCCTTTGGAGGCGCCTTTCTATGACATCGATCCTTACGGCACCATCAGAGTCCGGCACTTGCCCTCCAATGGGGGCCGAGATCCTGGAGCCGCTGCTGGCCGACCGGGTGGAAAGGCGACTGGGTACCACTTCCTCGCTCGCCATGTTCTCCCACCTGGGATGGAGCACAGCTTTGTGAGCAGGGACATGCCCCCCAGTCATGGGAACAAGGAAGGTGCCACTTACCTGGCCTGGGACCCGGAGGAGTCAGAGAGGCTCCGCATGCACTCAATCCGCAGGGAGAGCAGGGCCAGACAGAAGATCAGAGGCCCTGTCCTCTCTCAGTACGACAATGTTGGCTTATTTGCACCGGCAGATATATCAGGCTATGAAACGCTGCACCTGCGCAGTAAATCTGACCCCGGCAAAGCTGTGCTGGTTGCAGCTGAGAGCAAAGATGGCCGCTACCTCCCGAGACACTTGGTGTCTGACCCGGAAGTCCTCATGTACATGGAGACTGATAAACACTTCCAGGGCAGCGCTGTGGGAGAGAAGTCAGATGGACTCCCCAAGCAAAGCGGTACCAAGAAATGCCAATCATCTCACTCCCTTCCGGCGACTCTGAGCCACAGCCTGTCCTCTCAGGAAGGCGGCCGGCACGAGGCCGGAGACGAGCCGCTAGGTGGAGACAGCGGCAGACCCAAACTCCGGCAGCAGGAGTATCAAAGCCAGAGGAACATCCAACCACGTTACGAATGTCCTGATTCTGAACACAACCAGAGAAAGGTGAAAACATCCAGCAGCTACCACGGTACAGAGGAGCAGCCGTCGGCCCCCTGGGAACAACTGAGCCACTCCAACCTGGAGCGGTCACACAGCATCCGGGAGCAGGGCCACCCTGACCTGGACAGGGACTACTCTTGTCAGAATCACGGCACTAAACAGGTGCACTCCCACTATGATAATTTGGACGATTACCACCCGGTACCTCAGCCTCAGGTCCCGGTTCAAACCCGCGGGGGCTCCTTTCCCACCCCAGGGTTCACAGTGAGCCACGGCAACACAGCATACTCCACAGCACTGGGCCAGGGAGCCTTCATCCAGGCCGAGCTGGCCCTGCAGAGGCAAGAGATAGAGATACTTACAGAATAAAGCATTTAAGGGGGGGGACACAGCTAAAGAAAAATTATCTTTAGCTGTGTAGAAGAAAGACTATTGAGCTATGGTTGCAGCCTCTGCAGGACAGCGGCCTGTCGTATCACCAATATTTTTGCTCCTCTGTATTTTTAAAGACTTTTTAAAGAGAGTCCTGAATGTACCGGAAGCTAATGTACAAGAGGTCCTATTGTTGTGATTGATTGAGACAGTAGCCAGTCATAAATGTATATGATATGAATGATGTGAGGTACTTTGAACAGCAACACAAAAATGTGAAATATATACACAATATATATATATATCTATATATATATGTATATATATATTAGGATAACTAGAAAAAAGAGACTTTTTTTTTTTTTTAGGTGTGGCGCTGGGTATGAGCACAGAGCGGGGATTAAGGGTATGCATTTCAGAAATGCATGCACTCTATCTCTCTAAATTCTGTGTACTTCACTATCCCCTGCATTCTTTGTGTGTTACAGCAGGAGGGGGACATGTAGGTTATCGTCGCCCCCCCCCCCCCCNNNNCCCCCACCTGCTGACATGCACACAAGTCATTGAACGAGTCCCTGTTTGTCTCGGAGAATCAGACGTTAAAAAATGTGATGTGAAGGAGCCACAATGGGTTACTTTGAGTTAATACAGAGGTTATCAATGTCTTATTTTCTGTGTGACTGTGACATTTTTTATGTAACTTTGCTATAAACAGATTTCAATGACTTCTAAGGAATGTTTTGGTACTTGTTTGTTCTTCATCGAATGTGGGACCAAACAACTTGGTGCAGTTGTTGCACATACAGGATAAAGAGGGGACGTGGAAGAATGCCTGTTATACCTTTTTAGATGTGTGTGAGGTTATTTTTATTTCCTTTTTTTCTTATTTATCACATTCACATTACTTTCATGAACTGGAATAACTGAATAAAGCTGAAAACAATGTCCTCTAAAACAATGTGGTGAAGAACATGTTGCTGCAGAGTTGTTTGGAAAAGAACACTTGGTGACAAAGACCATTTGGTGTTCACTTTACCATTGTCATAATGCACAAACATTGTGATATCTCGATAAAGATCACTTTAATGATTTTTGACAGGTCAGGGTTGAAAGGGGACATAATGGGTTCACTTGTTTTGTGTAGGAGGGAGCACCCGTAGATATTTGGGGCCATTTATTTCTGGTTTCATGTCTTGAAATCAATGTTTAATACATTAATCTGGTCCTACGTGACCTTTTGCACCATCATTTATGGATTACAATATGTTGTCCTGATCCAGGTTGTACTCTGTAACTGTTTGACTTCTATATCGCTTGCAGGTTTTGCTCCTCTTGCCTTATCTAAAGCCTCTCCCTTTCCAGATGGGGAACTGAAGGAAGGCACTGTGTACTTGAATGTGAAACAAAACACTCTAGTGTCAAACTAGAGGTATCTACAGTAAGATATGAAATAAATAAAACTGTTCAGGAATAGCTATAATCCATGTCTTTTAATATGTCCATGATATTAATATACACCTCTGCTTGGCTATGTCTGACATTTACTTGAAGGACAAACTGGACAATTTAGTTTCGGAGATAAGAGCACAAAACACAATTCATTAATTATAGATTGAACCAGGTTTAACACAATGGCCGTGTGTGAACTCATTTATATGAGGGTTTCTTTTCCTCATAGACCATTCGACTGTAAAGCATAAAAGTCATTTATTTCTCTTTTTGAGTCGAATACATTTAGAGTGTATTTTTAAGGATTACTGACTAGTCAATACAACTGCACGATTAGAGGAAAATATATTTGATGAGCACTAATATGCACTATAACTTGCCAAAAGTAAAAGCTAATTTCAAAGTTTACTCAGTTTTAGTATTCTGCTGCTTTCAGTATACTGTTTTATTAAACAGTAGGTCATTTTGGGCCAGAGAGCCTTTACTGGTGCTATCGAAGTTGAAAGGGGGAAACAGAGGGGAGGACATTGCCTGAAATGTTCGGGATTGGAACCAGTTTACTGGCAGCGGTGACTGCATATGAGCCACCAGCTCTAACCAATCTGTCAGTATACTGTTAAATCACAAAAAAGTACTTGTTGAGTAAAAGAAAATTAGAGCAAATGATCTCCAATATTTGTATATTGAATATTGAATTGAACACAACATTCATCAATACAAACAGTAAATAGAATAAGAAAAGTGCAGTTTTCCACTGATAATCCATTTCAACTAACTAAAATAATTCTATATCAATGTGCAATATCTAAGTCCTTTTTTAAAGTGTTCATCAAGTTGACATTACCATGGCGATATACAAAAAGAATATTTTGCAGACCTACTAGTCCCAGTAATGCCATGCTGCTTTTAGAAAATATAAGGTGTCATGTTCCCCAAAGTTGTTTGCCACTACGAGAGATGTTTTTCTTTAAGTGGGCCTTTGTTTGTTTAGTTTGCCTCATGCATGCACGTGTTGAGTGGTGCAGTAGAGTCCTGCAAACAGATTCATGCAAGTGTTTCTCATCCATATCATCACTGCTACAGCACGTTCGCCAGATTCACCTCATCTCTCCAGCTGAAATAATTTCATATTCATAAACTATGGCGGCCTCCAGAGTTGGGTTCGTGGTTCCCTTTTTTTCATCCTATAAATACTAACTTTTGGTAATGTCCTTCCTAACAGCCTCCATTTTAATGTACGACAATATACGATAACTATAACCTTCCTATCTGCTGCTAAATGCAAAACTCTGCTCAACTGCACAATTTTTAAATATCTATGGGGCCCTTTACACCTCCTGCCTTGCCTTTTCAACCAAAACTCAACTATTCTTACTTGCTTTTCTCCCCTTACCTCTAAGTAAGTCTTTCTCTCTTCTAGTGCTGAAAAAAAAAGACAAATACAATCACAAATGTTATTACGTTGTCGATATAGCCTTTAGCGATAAGCGTTATCATTATTTAGCCGGATGGCCCTAATTGACTCCTTACTGCCATCGCTGTGACCACTAACACAAATGTCCCCTCCTCGAATCCTTGGTCCTCCGGTAGTGACCCGGAAATGGTTTTCGGAGCGCCATGTTGAAGGACATCTAATTTCTCTAAATGCATATCGAGGATCGAGCGTCGAGGAGGCTCTCTGGAGGAGCTATAATCAAGGATACACTGATGTGTCCTCCACGGCTCCTCCGCGGATGCATATCCGGCAACAGTGATGTTTAAAAGAGTCGTGACTCGTGACCAAGCGGCAAACTCTGGGGCAGAGCCGGGAGGCCAATAAGGAAGTGCCACAAACTGCAGTTCATCTATTGGCCGATAGGCGATGACTGCAGAAACGATGAATTTCCATAGACCCCGTGTTAAAATGCCCAACTTTACAGCAGGAATAAACATGTTTATGCCCCTGGATGCAATAACAATTATTCAGGATATAGTTAGATTCCACCTTAATGATTATTAATTGTCGAGTGAATTGTTTTATAACGTGACCCTTTTATTTATATTAGGTCTTAAAATATTTGCATAAATTAGGGCGTGGTCACTTTGATGGACAGGTACGTGCCTCACTGTCAGCTAACAGCAACTTGTCCATTCTGCTAGGCTACAACGTTAGCTAGTTGTAGTTTTACTTGACCCTTTAGCCGTGTTTGTGGTGATTGTGCCTTTTAGGGAATGTTGTTACAAATACCAGACCATTAAAATGGTGTGCTGTGCGGTTGAATGTACTAACAGAACTTCCAAGAAGTCTAAAATGATAATATTATACATGTTAACCCCGTTAGCAGGTGTTTGTGTGCTTGTTAGCTAAGCTTGTTAGTCAGCTAAGGACGTAACCCTTTATACATGTGTGTGTGTGTGTATATATATATATGTATATATATGTATATATATATATATATATATATATATATATGTATATATATATACAGTTTAGTTTATGATTCAGCTTAGGGTAAGACTTTTATAGTCTATGGCTATGACGGCCATAATGCTAAACGGGAGCTTTACTGGCATTGATCCGGACCATTGACCTTGTATAAAATTCAAATTCACAAGTGGACCTTTAACAAAAAAGTTTGAGTACCCCTGACCTAGGCTGTTCAACCTGTGCAATTTTTTAACTGTGCAATACAACATAATTTGTTTTGCCTTATCTTTAATACACATTTCTACATATATATTTTTGTTATGCTTGTACAAGGTGAACATTTTAAGTTGAACTGTGGATTTATTTTATTCTAAAATGGAGCAACTGTTCTAAAACCCACTTTCCCCCCGTTTCCATGTTTTTAAGAAGGGAAACTAGATTAGGATTGTTGATATGGCGCCCATAGGGGGCACTGCAGATGAAACATGATTTAGTGCTCCAGGGCCAAACATCCATAAAACAACATAAATGTTGCTAATCAATCAGCATCTTTCAGCATCGGTGTTGGAACAACCTTCCTGTCATAATGACAGATTACACCATGTTTGCTTCAATTTTATCCAGATGAACTGGAATATGTAGAATGTAATGCTGTAAAGCTTTACTTGTTGCTATATTTTCTAAATGTACTGTCCTTCCTGTTTCATTATCATGACCAATCAGGGGATGGGGGAAATTCAATCATAAATGTCAGAACAAATTGGAATTTGTTTTATATCCACTGACCCACTTGCTGAATTGGACATTTAACAAAATCATTAAAAAAAAAAAACATGTCAAAAAACTATTAAAAAATGATTGCAAAAAAATATATCATTGTATTGTCTCTGTCTGTTCTACGAAATGTTAAATGTTATTAGCGTCTTGATAATCCTATTATTTTTGTCATGCTCCTAATTATTTCAGAGCATATCTTTATCTTTGGCCTGATTTCTAAACATTATTATTTGTTTCCCTTGTGCAGTTCTGTAATGTGTATGCCACTATAAATGATTATGATTCAGTCAGTTACATAACAATATGTGTAACTTTTTTATTATTAGGATATTGCCGCACAAAGGTTATTGGACCTAAAACTAAAGTTTCAGTTGGGAAGTTTCAGTGTTTACAAATGCTGCCAGTTGCATTGTGGGAGACAGATGATTGACACGGCCGCCATTTTGCTCCGCTTCCATTGTGTGAGAGATAGTAAATATCTGAAGCTGCCAGACAGTCACAACTCACTTCTATCGTTGCGAAGAAAAAGCGCTAAAATCACACTTGGTAAGTCACATTTCGGTCATACTTTAAAAATCATATAATACTATGTATAGTTTAACATAGCAAATGAGTAGAATAAAGTTGTTTTTGTTCTGAAATAGCGTGTTATTTCGACGCTGTTTTGGAAAGAAAAGGCAGCTGCCCGAGGTCCAGGCAGGAGAAACACGGCTCAGTACTTCCCCTGCCGAGAGAGCTGCTCCACTTTCATATGTGCCCTTTCTACCTTGCTGTTCCGCTTTAATATAGCACCGCTTCACACGCCTTGGCGCTTGTTTGATAGCTACACTTGTCCTCCACGTTTTGTTGGTATTCTTTTGTTTACATGTTGTATGCATTTAAGGAAAAATATAAAAGTTTACGTCTCAGTCATAGCCTGAATACTGGTAGCTTAATTTCGGTCTGCGGCCATAATCTTGCGGAATGAGGCGGGGCTAATCCTGTAAATGCCGCCCCTAAACTCCGCATTAGGAACACCATTGGTGCTGAAATGTGACACCGAAAACACGGGTTGGTGCATTTCAGAATTATGACTGTGATTGGTGCGATGGGGAGCCACAGGGCCCGCATTGGCTCGGTGTGTCTCTGAACACCGTGGATGTGGGCAGAGAAGCTAAACACAAAACCGAAACCAGGGTAAAGTTTTCCCAGGCTTCGGGGGGCGTTAATTAAAGGTGTATGGCTCGAGTTTGGACTACAAACAAACTTAAGAAATAAGGTGATACATATGAAGATAATTGGGTAAAAATACGGTGCCAATAATAAACAGGGAATACCATTCTTTAAATTCTACATTTAAAACGTGGCTGACGTCTCACTTTTTAACACAGAATTATGATTTATTCAGTATTTATTTATGTATTTCAATTGTCTTACAGTATCTATTACTGCCTTTTTTGTTTTAGGGCTATCAAAATTAGGCTAAATGTTTTGCTTGTGATTATTAAGTTATAGATTTGATGATTCAGCCTTTTTGTTTAGGAAAAAAAAATTCACAGACCCGATGGTAACAGGGCATGACTTTATATTTTTGATATTGTGCTCAGGTGATACTCAGAGGAAATGGCTCGTACCAAGCAGACTGCTCGTAAGTCCACTGGAGGAAAGGCTCCTCGTAAGCAGCTGGCCACCAAGGCTGCCCGCAAGAGCGCCCCCTCCACCGGTGGGGTCAAGAAGCCCCATCGTTACAGGTAACACCTTTCCCTCCAAATAGATATCATTTTTGTAAGATGGATGCTGAGGATGTTTGTTTATTATAATTTATAACATACATTTTAACTGGAAAATCTTAAATATAGATTTTTGTTTGGCTGCTGTTCTTGGGTTGCATGTTGTTCCCCAGCAGGTTAAATATACTGATCACAGTGACAGAACTAAGTGTGACATATGCATTGTTTTTTCAGTAGATGGAACCCATATAGCATGTAGGAGGTTGAATGAACCTGAGCTGTGTTGTGTGTTTCAGGCCCGGTACTGTGGCTCTGAGAGAGATTCGCAGGTACCAGAAGTCCACTGAGCTGCTGATCCGCAAGCTGCCCTTCCAGCGCCTGGTGAGGGAGATCGCTCAGGACTTCAAGACTGACCTGCGTTTCCAGAGCGCTGCCATCGGAGCCCTGCAGGTGTGTGTGTGCACAAAATCTACTTGTAAATGTGATATATTTCGTTTTAATATAAACACAACATCTATTGCACGTCTGTCCGTCCTGGGAGAGGGATCCCTCCTCTGTTGCTCTCCCTGAGGTTTTTTCATTTTTTTCCCATTAACTGTGGGTTATCTTTTGAAGTTTTTCCTTGTCCGATGTGAGGGTCTTGGAAAGAGGGTGTCATATTCATATTCTGTACAAACTGTAAAGTCCCCTCAGACAAATGTAAAATGTGTGATATTGTGCTATATGAATAAACATTGATTGGTTGATTGAAAATATATTGATAAAGCTAAAATAAGCATGAAATGCTATTTTTAAAAGTGCAGACTTATTTTGCTAACATGTGTGACCCTTCCCCCTGCAGGAGGCCAGTGAGGCGTACCTGGTGGGTCTGTTCGAGGACACCAACCTGTGCGCCATCCACGCCAAGAGGGTCACCATCATGCCCAAAGACATCCAGCTGGCACGCCGCATCCGTGGGGAGCGCGCCTAGACGGCCCCCCTCTCGTCTGTTCTATTTTTCTCTACCTGTTCCTACCCTCACTCCTTTATCCCACTCCCCCCNAGTCCGTCCCTCCACACCCCAGCCCCCCGTTTCTCTGCAGCTGTACCTTTTCTAGCGCCCCCCCTCACCATGTGTTTGTGTGTATGTGGAGCTCTGATCTGTAAACCTCTTGTGCTCAACAAACAGAAATATTTTGGTTGCTTAAGAATATTGATTATCGTTGTGGATATGGTGTCTATTTTTTTTACGCATTTAAATCATGATAAGCATCTCTTTTCGTACCACTTCCAAAATCATCAAATTATGGGGGGGAAAAACAAATGTATTCCACACGGTTTTCAGTTGTTTTTTTACCCTGGTCTGATTTGCGTAATAATATCAGTAAGGGCTCCTCTGTTCTCCAATGCAACGATTCTGATGGCAGCCACAGTGGGGCTCCTCTCCTCGACGCTCTGTAGATCAGTCTCACATTCTCTCCATCTCTCTCTCCACACAGCTTCACACTCGCAGTATGAATTGACATTATAGTGAACATTTCACTCTGCATGGTTATGGTCTTTGTCCCTGTAGATCTGAACATATAATCTGTCCCTTTCTCAAAATTTGTGATACACAATATAACCTCATATTTGTTTTATTTTATATTTTTCTTATTCCTGAAGATTTTCAAAAATATAAATAAGCTGATCTTTGTATTTTCCAAACGTCTCATATTATGGTGGTAATAAATAGGTGTTAAAACAAACTAATGCTGGTTGTTGTGATTGTTTGCTTGACATGGTTTCTCTGAGGCACAGGCCATTTCTCAATCGCGAGTACACATGCTGCAGAGCAACTATTTCAAGTATACTACGTCATAGAGTGGTGCCGAAGGACTGTTTAAATGCATGTTAAATGCCCAGCATTCTGCGCCACTCTATGACGTAGTATACTTGAAATAGTTGCTCAGCAGCATGTGTACTCGCGATTGAGGAACGGCCACTGATTTGTGTTAGTGGCTATACACTGACATCTGTTCAAGGGGACTCCAATGAGTAGGGAAGGGTACATGTATGCCCTCTAGTGGAAGCATCTCATCCACTTTAACCAGATTGCATGTCAGCAATACAAAGTCCTTCTACATTAGCAAGTATTTATTTTGTTAGTTTCACTCTGAAGATTAAGATTTAAAAAATAAAAGCATATAAATGACAAAACACAACAGTTAAAGTTCACAGCCAGCACACAGCATTACAAAGCTACTGATGTTCATTTCTGAGTCATAAAATGTTTCCAATACGTTACATTTTTCAACACCATTCAATTATAATGGATATAATTATAATTTATATAATTACAATTGATATAATTATTGTTATTTGGCAGTAAAGCCTGAGATAGTACCTTTTAGATGATTGATATGGATAAATCCGACTATAGGAACCATGTGTTGTGTTTGTGGGGTGTTGTAAATCTCAGTCCTCCTCACAATAAAGAGCACATTCACATATCAACACATTAAGTCAATAAGTGCTAATATGCCACTGACATACATTTGTATTGACAAATACCTCAGGTATCAATAACTCATTTAGGGGTAACTCCTGTTTGTTTGTTTGTTTGTTCAGTTCATTTGGAATAATGATATTCAGTTTTCAGTGGAAATGTCAGAGTTATTCATGACTTCCTCTATAGTGATCATACCTTCTGCTTAATGTTATTTAGGAAAATAGATCAAATGTGTACCCTCTAGTATTTTTCATTTTCATTTTCCATCTTTATTTCAAACAGATGAAAAAAAATCAAAAGACAGAAACAAATGTTAAACAGAATACCGAATTGCTAGAATTTTTTTTTTTTAAATATAAATTGTCAAACTATATTAATACATTCAACAATATTTATACATTTTACAAAAATAAAGTGTCCAAAAAGGAGCAGGAGGAAGCAAATTCTTAATAATTGTGATGTGATTGTGGTGATGAGCGGTTCCTGAGTTCCTCCAGACATGATGCTTGGCATTCAGGCCAAATTTGGTTTCATCAGACCAGACAATTTGGTTTCTCATGGTCTGAGAGTCCTATAGGTGCTCCATGTGGGCTTTCATGTGCCTTTTACTGAGAAGTGGCTTCCTTCTGGCCACTCTACCATAAGGCCTGATTGGTGGAGTGCTGCACAGATGGTTGTCCTTCTGGAACAGGGGTGTAAAACTAAAATACACAGTGGGCCAAAATTCAAAAATGGGTACTAGTCGAGGGCCGGACTGGTTCAATGTTTATTGCAAAACTTGTTGAAATGAAGTTATTGCACATATTAAACCTGGAACTAACAAAGCTTAAATGATTGCCTATGAAAACAACATTAAACATTAAATAATCAGTTGCATTCATTTCTCATGTCTCTATCTGCAGCTTTTCCCGAGTCATTTCTTATGATTACATTTTCCCACAGGCCAACAACAGCTTCAAAAAAACAATTTCCCTCAAAGAAAAAGCCAAACATGCCCTGTTGTCGTGAGAGAAAAAGTGCAGAAGGAAACATCCATGTAAACTCAGTGTGCTGCTCTGTGATGCTAGTTCAAGCCATACTTGGCATCTCATCTTGGGTGCAAGTTCATCAATGTTTGGGCTCAGGCTCTGAGCTGAGGAGACCCTCAGGATGGAGTGAAATATACCGGCGGGCCAGATCTAATAGTAATTAAAAATTATCCTGCGGGCCGAAATTAAATCCACCAAGGGCCTGATTTGGCCCCTGGGCCTTGAGTTTGACACGTGTTCTAGAAGGTTCTCCCATCTCCACCGAGGAACACTGGAGCTCTGTCAGACTGACCATCGGGTTCTTGGTCACCTCTCTGACTAAGGTCCTTCTCCCTCAATGCTCAGTTTGGTTTGGGCAGCAAGCTCTAGGAAGAGCCGTGGTGGTTTCAAACATCTTCCAATTGCAAATGATGGAAACCACTGTGCTCGTTGGGACCTTCAATGCTGCAGACGTTTTTCTGTACCCTTCCCCAGATCTGTGCCTTGATGCAATCCTGTCTCTGAGGTCTACAAACAATTCCTTGGACCTCATGACTTGGTTTGTGCTCTGTCAACTGTGGGACCTCATATAGACAGGTGTGTTCCTTTCCAAGTCATGTCCAATCTATTTAATTTACCACAGGTGGACTCCAGTCAAGTTATAGAAACATCTCAAGGATGATCAGTGGAAACGGGAAGCACCTGAGCTCAATTTTCATTGTCATAGCAAAGGGTGTGAATACTTATGTACATGTGATATTTCATTTGATGATTTTTAACACGTTTGCAAAAAATTCTTTACATTTTTTTTCTATTTGTCATTATGGGGTATTGTGTGTGTGGAATGTTGAAAAGTTCTCCTCTCAAATGATACCGCCCTTGTCTTTCCATAAACATGTTCTGTTCGCCGGGAGTAGATTATGTCTTGCTTTGTATGATGTGCGCAGTTTTACATTTAACTAGATCAGTGAACTTCAGTGTATTAGACTTTAAGAATAATGAATTGGTGTGTTCAAGATATCCAACATTTTGGATAATTCGTATTGCTTTTTTTTTTTAATCGGAGGATGAAACCCTCTTCATTGGTCACACATTCATGCACACAGCACACACAGTGACATTCGGTCTCTGCTTGTACCCCATCCTAGGAGCAGTGGGCAGCTACTGCACAGCGCCCGGGCAGCACATGTGTGTAATGTGCATAGCAGCTGTAGGTTGGTTTTGTAAGTATTTCCCCAAATCTCCAAACTCAGAACTGGCAATATGAGTGTGTAATACAGGATAATGATGTGGTCCAGACAGTGTCTTGATTTTCCCAATATTGCTTTACATCGTGATTCTGATCAAAGACAAACTTTTTACCACATTTCTATTTTTTTAAACAGGACATGTAAACACTTTGCATTATTCTTGTACTTTACTTGGGTATTTTTTATTTACGCAATGTTATACTTTTACTAAATTGTACATTTTGGAAGGCAATGTTTTACTTCAACTAATACATGATGATGTATTTTCATGGATTAAGCTTTTCCTCAGAAAACAGGTGGTCTAAATGATCTACACCTTTACCAGCTGCAAACTCTAGGGATGCGGACACAGAAATGCATCAATAATATCAATCCAGTGATATTATATATTATTCTGCATAATGTCTTTTAACTTCTGTATTGTAAGTACATTTTTATGGCAACCTGTTGAACTCGAATAGATGTTCATGTCATATCTACACTGTGGTATTTCTCCCTTTACTGAAGTTCCAGATCAGAGAACTTCTTGATACATTCAAGACAACACAGCAACAACGAGTGTTTCCTCGTCAGATGGTGTGCCGTGTTTTTGTTTTCTGCAGCTAACCTTCCTCAAGGTCTGCCTGGTTCTTTCCCTCCCCCATCACATCTGCTCCTCCCCGGATTACAGCACAAATGTCTGTCTGAAACTCTCAGTGCTGAGGGGGGAGATTACAGCACTGCACCCTCCGAGAGGTTAACCAATCAGGGTGCACGGACGTAGGGATTAACCAATCGCACGGCAGAGAGGGAGGGCAGAGGGATTACAGCAGCACAGAGTGGGATTAGGTCAGAGCGGAGTGCAGAGAAATGCTTTTAAATCTGTCCCGCTACCCCTTTCAACTCTCAGAGCAATACAGCTGCATTTATGATGGAACCGTTGTGACATTTTACATGGTTGAGGACAGATATAAAATAGGATATACATAGCAACACATCTTTTATTTTTTTGTCGCCTGTATCAGAATTACATGAGAGAAATCTGGAGGAATAATTTATCCAAACTTTTATTTTGATTCAGCTGACAAACAATTATCATGTAATTTGCACAAAATCTTCTATCGTAACCAACCATGTCATAATAATAATAATAATACCTTAGGATGGTCATTTTATAGAAACCTACAATTTTATTTAACTATAAATAAATGACAAAATATTGGAACTCAATGAGAGGGAGGTTCATTTTGTACCGAGAATAAATCTTCTCTTTTTCCTTCTCAACAGAAACCCTTATGAAAACTGTTCACATATTTATTCATATTATTATTATAAAACATTTAAGTTTGCATGGCAGTAATCAGGTCATGCAGGGATTACTATGCAGTCAGAGGAGTTGGGGAGATTGGTAGGGTGGGGGCGGGGTCCAGGAGGAGGTAAAGGATGGGGAACCACTGAACTGACAGATCAAAACTGGAACAATAAGGAATACAGCTGCAGTGAAATGCTTTAATAAACTGCACTGTTGTCATTGGTTTGGCTGGTTTGGAACATAACATGGTTTCTTTTAAATAACAAATATTAGGTTCAACTGAATAATATTGCTTTCAACTAACCTATACAGTTATGTGAAATGTGTTGACATAATACATTGAATTAAAGTCAACGTTTCAGTTTTCCCAGAGTATGTTCTTTTTGGTGGTGCACAGGGTGAGTGGGATACACTTGATAAAGGCAGACACCCTGAGAGAAAACAGGCAGAGTAAAGTCATGCTGCAGGGAAGAAGTAAAGGTAGATAAAGAAAGAAAAGATGGAGGACAAAAAGAAAGGGGTCAGGACAGGAAGAGAAGGCCAAGTGAGTGTGATGGGTGAGACAGAGAGAGACAGAGGGTGATAGGGCAATAATCCCAACTAATTCACTTAGGGCATTGCTGAAGGGAGGCTAAGAGGATTGGAACACTCCCAGAATGAGATCAACTAAAATAACCAAGATGGAGCAGTGGGAGCATGGACAACATGAACATGGCCACTTAACATCCACTGTCCCGTCTCCATGATGACCTCTCACTGTGGATCCTTGTAACTCACTTAGTAATAACCCTGCAAACACAAACTATAATTCAGTTGAAAGAATCTCAATGATTGTCGGTGCACAGAGAGTTAAGTATAGATCCTTTTAATAAATGACACAACTTAAACAGAAACTCTATTTTTTCCATCAAACATTTTGGGATGATAACACTAAAGGCTAACACTGTAATACGCAACACAAATGCTCAACAATATCTAAACCAAATGACATATTTGAATGTAGCATTAAATAATAATAAATATCTTAAAATGATGAACCCTTCACTCTATGACAATGCACATTAAAACAAAATCAAACGCACAGAAGACATGGCTCAATGTGTGCTTTTTTTTTACAAACTCTTGAGGCTTCTGGTCTCTTATTTAACCTAGCATAAAGAAGAGAACATGCATGATTTGCAGAGAGGCAGTGTGATGACACACACTGGGCCTTCTTCTCCAAAGTCATTCAAATAAAATGCATTTCTACAGAGGACACCTTTAGAAAATAAAACAGAATGTTACAAACAGGAAACTGAAGATCAAAGAGAACGAGTCCTCTGGCAGACCTCTTCTCACTATCTCTCACACCGACACACAGCGCGTTGATACACATAAACACCACCTTTATCACGCAGCATAATTGAGAGATTACAGGACCTGGAACTTCCAGGAGTTCTGGTCCTTGTGGTCCAGGCAGTCCATTGTGGTGAAGCCCAGTTTCCAGGCCTGCTGGTCCTTGTAGTCCAGGCAGTCCACAGAGGTGAAGCCCAGGGAGGAGGCCGTGCTGTAGCCCTGTGATGACAGCGAGGCCGGGGACTGGCTGAGGGAGCCCCCCATGGAGGGCACTGTGATGGGGCTGAGGGCCCCCACGGTGCCGGACAGCTGCGAGTGCATGGGGGACAGGTAGGCGCTGCAGTCCAGGCCGGTGAAGTAGGAGGTGGTGCTGGCGTAGCCCTGGGAGTAGGCCGACGGCTGGCCGTAGCTCATGGGGTAGGGGGAGGGCCGCTGCATGCAGGGGGCCGAGGAGGCCAGAGGGTCGGGCAGGGGGGAGATGGCCGGACTCCAGATGGACACGGATGTGTTTCCATTGCTGGAGCTCGGGATCAGGCTGGGCCCTGTCTGGGCGGAGGAGGGGCTGTAGGAGCCGGAGGGGTTAGGGCCGGGATCAGGGGCGCTGACTTCCTGCAAGGGAGAGGCCTTCTTCTTGGGGGGCCGAGGCTTGGACTGGCCACTGCTCTGCTGCAGCTGCTGGCGGCACTTGGCACGGCGGTTCTTAAACCAAACCTGGAGGAGCAGAGGAAAAGAAAAAACGTGTAAGTACAGAGAATGTCAGACATGCTGATACCTGAAGGTGTAAATGACTTGTGGGGTACGGACTTATGAATGACTTATGTAACTGAAGTGTTATACTAAATGCAAATGCAATATGCTGCTGTTCTTCTTCTGTAGAGGAAATGTGTGTCCTTTAGGGTACATCAGTATGTAACCCACAGACACCTAACTGTATGGCCTCCATCTTGGCAGTAACCATCTTCTCCGTTACCTGAACACGTGACTCTGGCAGGTTGATCTTGAGGGCCACCTCCTCCCTCATGAAGATGTCGGGATAGCGGGTTTTGGAGAACAGCGCCTCCAGGATGTCCAGCTGTGTGCGGGTGAAGGTGGTGCGCTCTCTGCGCTGCTTCCGGGGAGTGGCTGCAAACCCAGGAGACGGAGGGGATTATTATTATTCTGCAGCACAGAGCTGACCTGAATTATGTGCAGCACTCAGGCTCATATTCTAGAGGCAACACGACATGTCATCTAAGTCATTTTTTTAGGTGGTTTGATGTTTTCCAACTATGTGTAGATGACAACAAGAGCACGTACATTATGATATTCTTTATAATCCTGACTGTGTTCTGTCGTCAATATGAGGGCAGAAGTGTTTTTGTTTGTTAGATTGATAGACACTGGTCCTTTCAAGAGTTTCAGTTTTCCCAAAAACGAAGACACATTACGCTCCACTTAATGTGTTTCACTATAGTTAAGATATTTTAAATCACTCTGTATATGCCAGATGTTACATTTTAATCAAAGATTACTGAAGCGTTAATATATGTAGTCATTGTAATGTAGCAATTAGCACATTAATTGTCTCTTGTATACCATCTATCGATCTATATTTATCTCAGCGTCACCGACGTCATTACATTTTGAAAGGAAAAGTGAAAAACATAAAGTAATACAAATCTCTTTCAAATCTATTTGTGGTTCCCGACAGCCACTGTCAGTTTATGTGAGTTTCAAAGCTTTAAACAATATTCATTTTATCTGCGAATTAACAAATGTATGTGTTAATCAATGTTACTCAACGTAATATACAAATGAGTAATTCATTTAAATCATCGACCTCTCATAACCACGGGTACACTCATATTTATTTGGCTAAATTTAATATAGTAATGATACTTTAATCGTACAATAACTATTTCTGACATTACTTTTTTTCAGTATTGGCTCTAATGAAACAAAGTGTTTATCCTGTCATTTATTTGTCGTTCGCCACAGCGTTACGCACAGCCTGCGCGCCTTTACGCACCATGTTGACTCGAATAAATACTTTAAATGACTAAAACAGCAGGAAACACATACTTCAAAGTAAATTAAAAATCAAATATGAAAGAAAACATAAGTTTATACTTACAAGGATAAGCGATGGTTGTGTGTAGCACGTCCATTCCCTGGCCAGGCAAATTTAACCCGTTCATGGTGTAATGGGGTTGCTTTATGTAGGACATCATCCTGACAGCAGGCGTTTAAGTCCTGTCGGGGACTTGTATGTCGGACACGCAACACAACGACCGAGGGCCCCACAGAGCTCCACGGGGCCACAGGTCGCGGCTCCTGGTCCAACCCGCGCCGAGTTCAACGGAGGAACCTCCAAGTGTTTTTATCTACCTGTAGTTTGAGTCCCTCCTGGTTGTGAGCTCAGCAGCGGCTCTCTGCAGCTCTGACTCTCCAATCTGCCGCTCTTTCCGTTAGGTCATCACTCAGGTGAAGTGGCCCCGCGTGCTTGTGCGCCTTGGTGAGGTCGCTCTAACTGAGTTCTTCACCGGCACACGCTGCTAATTAGAGGGAGCAAGTGGCTTCGGCAAACCCCTCCCCTCCCACCCCCCCGGTCCGTTAAAATTGGTCCAAGTACCACGATTTACACCAACGAATACATCCTGTAGTAGGACTGTCGTCCGCAAATTCAGACAGCCCTGAAACATACAGCCCCTGTGCGTTGGTTAGCTGCTCCCGGGTGTCTACGAGGTCCCCGTGTCCAGCGCCGGAGGACCAGGTTGGCGCGGCTCAAGTTGCCCTCCTTGAGTTCACAAAATAAGATGACATCAAACAGGGAGGACCAACACTCGAGGTCGTCGCCGAGAGACGTCGAGACTGAGAGGTAGACGGGCGAGAAAGGCAATCCTAGTGAGTCCCACTTACCGGGCCGAACGAACACCGGAACCACTACCAGCGAGATTGACTCAAGAAGTGGCCGTGTGCGGACGATTAATCTCCCCGTTCCACCGAAGCCGTTTGGGAGGGTGGGGGGGGGGGGATGGGGTAGGAGGGTGTCGGTGAAAATCACAGGTCTCGTTGTCCGATGTTATTCTCTTTGATGTGAATATTTCCATAAAAGTAGTAGAAACATAACTAAGCAATATAACTAGGTGAGCGGTTTGAAAATTTTATAATTTTATCAAAATTTTCTTTTAGAGAATTTAATAATAATAATCTTTTTATGAGGTTTTTCCAATAGTCAAAACCTACTAAAACTTTTTAGCGGTCGTTATGTCTCCGTACGACAGTCGGGTTAGTGAGACTGTGGGTGTGTGGTGTGTGTGTGGTGTGTGGTGGGTTGTGTGTGTGTCGGTGTGTGTGTTGTGTGGTGTGTGTGGTGGTGTGTTGTGTGTTGTGGTGTGTGTGTGTGTGTGTGGTGTGTGGTGGTGTGTGGTTGTGTGTGGTGTGTGTGTGTGTGGTGTGTGTGTGTGTGGGATACGTGTTGTGCTGTTTCCGAGTAACTAAATAGTATTATACGAACATAGACTTTTCATTCAAGAATAGAGTGGTCTATTTCTCTTTCAGTGTCGGTCAAACAGTCACCACCCGTCCCCTCCTCCGGTCGTCCACTGATGTCGGCGTGCGAATACCCTCTTCCTGCCCAATTATACATCTGACACTTTCCCTTACTTTATCTTTATTTTACGTCTTTCTACTTCGCGTCCTCTTGACTTGTACCTCCCTCTCCTGTCTCTCAATCGCTCCTGAGGTCCGTTCTCGTGTGGACTAGTTTGAATGTTTACCCTGTGAGATGTATCTTTACCTAATTATTTTTAAATAAGTGAACTAAAACACCTGATTTCACGACGGTATCTCTGAACTTCCTCAGACTTCTACGTAACCTGAAATCTTTGAGACATATACGTGACAACACGTTTACATCCAGCATTTAATAAGTTCTTTCCGAAACTAGTCAAATTTACAAAGTGATATTAACGATTACCAAACTTTATGGACACAATACACGTACGTCACGAACATGTGTTAATCTATAGCATAAGACTTCCTTAACTGTTGGAAATAAAATGTGAGATCGACGCAAGTAACCGTAATTTTTACGGAATTACTTCTAATTTTTCATTCCCGTAAAAATTGTTTACTGCGTCGATCTCACATTTTTATTCCAACGTTTAAGAAAGTCTTAGCTATAGATAACACATGTTGGTGACGTACGGTGTATTGTCCATATAAGTTGGTAATCGTTAATACACTTGTAAATTTGACTAGTTCGGAAAGAACTATATTAAACTGGATGTAAACGTTTGAACGAAGCCAAAAGAAGTGCAGGGACAGAGCCTAGAAGGCAAAACCGCGGAAACAGTAGCAACCAGTACAAAAATAATAGGTAACAGATACACACAGTAAAACATTCCAAAACAGTCCACCACGACAACCCAGAAAACGCAGGAGCGAGAGAGACAGGAAAAGGGAGTACAAGTCAAAGGACCAAAGAAAGACGAAAAAAAGAAGAGAAAGCAGAATAAGGCAGGAAAGAGGACCCACCCGACACAGGAGACGACGAGGGAAGACGAGTGGTGACTTACGGACACGAAAGAGGGGGAAGACCACCACTCTAGAAGAAAAAGTAATTCGATAAAACTATTATACTCGGAAAACAGGCCACAGACACGTATACCCACACACCACACACCACACACACACACACACACACACACACACCACACACACACACACTTACACACACACACACACACAACACACACACACGACAACACACAACTACACCACTACACACACGACACAAACACACACCCACACACACACACACACACACACACCACACCCACACACACACACACACAGACACTACCCCACTGCGTACGGAACATACGACCGACTAAAAAGTTTAGTAGGTTTGATGGTTTCTGTACTATTGGAAAACCTCAAAAAGATATATATTAAAAATTCCTAAAAAAATGAAAAATAAGATAAAATTCAAACCACCTAGTTAATGCTTAGGATGTTTACTACTTGTGAAATCATTTCGACACAAAGAGAAGAACACGACACGAGACCGTTGAAATTTCCAACACACTCC